>NC_142950.1:23411159-23525684 GCF_046866305.1 Octopus bimaculoides | reverse complement strand
ATATATATATATATATATATATATATATATATATATATATATATATATATATATATATATATATATATATATATATATATATATATATATATATATATATATATATATATATATATATATATATATATATATATATATATATATATATATATATATATATATATATATATATATATGTATATATATATATATATATATATATATATATATATATATATATATATATATATATATATAAGATGGGCTTCTTTCAGTTTCAATCTACCAAATCCACTGACAAGGCGTTGGTCAGCCCAAGGCTATAATAGAAGACACTTGCTCAAGGGGTCTATGCAATGGGATTGAGCCTGGATCTATGTGGTTGGGAAGCAAGCTTCTTATCACACAGGCACACCTATATATATATATTCACCTGTTTTTACATGTGTTTTCCAAGCTAGCATGGGTCAGACAAATACATATCATTGAAGCAGGACATTCTTCCCGTCACTAAACCCTGCCTGATTTTCAAGTATGGGACTTTTTAAAACCCACACATCTTTGAAAGTACAGAGCTAGTAGGCAATTTATTCACACACAGAGACAATAAACTTTACCAACTGTAACTCAGAAAATTTTTTATATGAAACTGAATGTAAACATTCACACACACACAGACACACTAATACATGTGAAGTTATTGATTTGCTATGCAATTAGATCTATGTGTGTTCTTTTAATCATTTATTGGTTTCTCTCATTGAATTGTGACCATGTCAGGATGTTGCCTCCAATAGGCTTAGTAAAGTTTCTATCTACCAAATTCATTCACAAGACATTGATTAGCTTGGGGCTAGAGTGGAAGATACTTGCCCAAGGTACTGTGCAATAGGATTGAATACAAAATCACACCGTTGAGAAGTGAACTTCTTAATCACACACACACACAGTGGAGGCATGTGACTTAGTGGTTAGGTTGTTGGACCCATGATCATAAGATTGTGGTTTCAATTCCCGAACTGGGTGACGCATTGTGTTCTAGAGCAAAACACGTCATTTCATGTTGCTTCAGTCTACTCAGCTGGTAAAAGTGAGTAATCTTGTAATAGACCAGCATCCTATCCAGGCAGAGAATTTATACACCATGGTAACAGGGAAACCAGCCTTTATGAGTTGGCATGATTTGAGAAGGTAGCTTTACACACACACACACTTGTGCAGTGTGCGTGTGTATGTGTGTGTGTGTGTGTGTGTGTGTGTATGTATGTGTGTGTGCGCGCGCGCATGTGTGTGTGCATGTAGAAACACATCTGAGTGCATTCATGTCTGTGTTTATGCAGTGCCTCTTTATGTCCTATTTGACAAATAGATCAATAAAATAAGCACCAAACTGAAATAAATAAAAGTGGTTTTCATAATAATTTGAAATCCTTGAACACATTATCCTAGCAGGGCTACTGTTCAATGAATGAAACCAGTAAAGGAATAAAAGAGCATACATACACCTAGATGCATAGCAAATCTATAAGTTAATGGAAGAGCAGCTGCTCTCTCTCTTTCTATATATATATATATATATATATATATATACATGTAGTCAAGCATTGTCTTGCAAGAGAATTGGCCTCTCTCTATTGACCAGTCTCAGTTGTTTAATTGCAAGTTCACTCATTATTTCATCAAAATGGTTGATGCATACATCCACTGTAATTGACTGACCAGGTCTCATGAAGCTGTAGTGGATGACACCAGCACTGGACCACCAAACAAACACCATTAGCTTTTTTTTTGGTTTATATTCTTTTGGGATTGTGTTTTGGCACTTTGTCTCTATCCAACCACCATGCAGAACGCTTGCTACTGTTGAAAAGAATCCATTTTTCATCACAAATAACAATATGATGTAGAAATGGTTCGCTTTTATGCCATGACAGCAAAGAACAGCAAGTTTCAAGACGATGTGTCATCTGATGCTCGTTTATTTCATGTGGTGCCCACTTGTCCAGCTTCTTTACCATGCTGATTTGTTTCAGATGGTCTAATACTGTTGGAATCGAAACATCAAACCTTGCTGCTAACTCATGCATAGTTTGAGATGTATCCACTTCCACTACAGTTTCCAGCTCATCATTATCCACTTTGGTCTCAGGTCTACCACAGGGCTGATTTTCAAGAGTAAAGTCACCAGACCAGAACTTCTCAAACCATCGCCATATAGTGCACTCATTCATCACATCTTCACCAAACACCACATTGATGTTTTGAGCTGTCTGGTTTGCATTGGTTCCATGACGGAACTCATATTCATAAACACAAATTTTTGATCTATCCATGGGTTCACAAAAATTGATTTACAAGAGAAAATTCACAATATAATCAGACACCATGAATTGCATTTCAAAAAGTGATGATGTAACTCTTCAATGATGTAAAACAAAGAATTGCCAAGATAAAACATTAGAGTAAACGATCGTCAAACTTGGTACATTAGAAAATTGGACACTTCATTCTTAATGACCTGATAGGCTCATTTCATCATGTTTGAACCATTTATATATATAGGGTCATTTTATTATGTTGAACCACTAATCTCTACACAATTTTTCTCTCTACATCTTTTTTTTCATTCTCTCTCCATTTTCCCCTATCAACCCTTTACTGTTACAGAGTGTAGGCTTGAAACATCAAAGACTTTTCCATTCTTCCCAAGCATCAAACAAATACACCTGCTTGTTGTTCCTTCACCTGTCTTCATCTTTCTTTCTGTAAATTTGAACTATATATATATATATATATATATATATATATATATATATATATATATATATATACATATGGTGGTTGTCTACTCCTTAAACAGAGTTTGACCACCTCCTGCACCTACACCCTAGCCCTTTCATGGCGTCTGATGTGGCTTTTTAAACCAGACATATATATATATGTATATATATATATATATATATATATATATATATATGGCACACTACAGAGAGGCATATACTCACATTAGTGCTGATGCTGCAAATAAAACGCAGAAGGATTTAAAATATTTCCTCGCATTCAGTTTAGCGATTGATTGAGCTATTAGGGACTGAAGTTTTGTGTTACTTGGATCTAATACTGCAACAAATGCAGCTATATTCATTCAGAATATGAGCATTTAGCACAAACAGTACTCCACAATATAACAAAACTGGCTTTATTGATATCAGATGTGTGTGTGTGTGTGTGTGTGTGTGTGTGTGTGTGTGTGTGTGTGTGTGTGTACACACACTATACTTGACCATTTACTGGTTGTATAACCATGACTTTCTGCACATTCCATCAGCTAATTAGGATTATTACATAATTCCAAGCTTCCAGAAACACCTGTTGAGTTAAAAAAAACAATGCATTCCTCCTTAATATTCTGTATTTTTTATGCTTTATGTAAATTTAGATTATATATATATATATATATATATATATATATATATATCCCCTTGTACAAATGTGTTTATCATCTGAATATATTTAGTTATATGTATCTATGTGTGTATGTGTGTGTGTGTGTCTGTGTGTGTGTGTGTGTGTGTGTGTGTGTGTGTGTGTGTGTGTGTGCGTGTGTGTGTGTGTGTGAGTGTGTGTGTATCTATGTGTATAGGTATAGTTTTATATACATAAAGCTTAATTGTGTTTATCTGAATCACTATCTCCATATCAGCTCACCTGGATCTCTCTCAAAGCCACTCTTAACCCTATGGACCTAATCCTTGATAAAGATTTCCGAGTTTAAGTTCAAATCTTTTGAGCACTAGTATAGGATTTTTTTTTCCCATTTAAATGTAGGAAATTCAAGAACAGATTTCATTACATCTTCATACTTGAAGTATCTGGCTACAGCGTTCATGATCAATAATTCAACGAACAAGGAGGATTTCTAGAAATCTGGGATCACTTTTTAAAGTGCAATTAATCCTGTGTACTTCCTAATCATTGCAGAGGCACCATCTGCTGCAACATTGACAAGTTTTGTTCAGTGGAACACCAGGATTTGTTAAGGCTCCATTAAGGATTTATGAGAAAGCCAAGAGCTGCTTTTTTTTTAATTCCACTAAATCCAACATTATTTCTTACACAATTAACTCAGAAAAAACACAATCAAATACTACCAGTTGTGGGTTCTCTTGTATCTCAGTTGATTAATCAATCGCTAAACTGAATGCAAAAGAATATTTTAAATCCTTCTGCATTTTACTTGCCTCTCCGTAGTGTGGCATGAAACGGGTGTTTGAGCTTATTAGTGACTGAAGCTTTGTGTTACTTGGATCTAATACTGCAACAACAGTAGCTATATTCATTCAGAATATGAGCATTTAGCACAAACAGTATTCCACAATATAACAAAACTGGCTTTATTGATATCAGATTCCTGACTGAACATTGTCAATCATGTTTGCTAACTACTTAGAGATGGTTTTTAACACTGTTAATTCATTTTTCCTTAATTCTGATTTTGGAGGATAATCACGTGAAATGTTTTTGTGATTTGCTTCACAGTGATGTTTCAAATAGTTGGCTTTGTAATGACTAAGTGAAATATGATAAGAGACAAAGATTTACCTCCTTTATTGATGAATGCAAAATCTTCCCCCCACTCTGGCTAAATGTTTCTATTTTCATCTTTATATCTTCACTTCTTGGGAGGCACAATGGCCCAGTGGTTAGGGCAGTGAACTCGCGATCATAGGATTGCGGTTTCGATTCCCAGACCGGGCGCTGTGAGTGTTTATTGAGCGAAAACACCTAAAGCTCCACAAGACTCCGGCAGGGGATGGTGGCGAACCCTGTTGTACTCTTCCACCACAACTTTCTCTCACTCTTCCTGTTTCTGTTGTACCTGTATTTTGTCTGTGGAGTGCTCAGCCACTTGCATGTTAATTTCATGAGCAGGCTGTTCCGTTGATTGGATCAACTGGAACCCAAGACATTGTAAGCGACGGAGCGCCAACAACAAATCTTCACTTCTTACAAGTTGATGATGCCATCTTCCTTTGCAACTGTTTTACAGACACTTATAAACAAAACTTGTATCCAAAGTCTACAAACAAGGTATGAATGGTTGAATAGCTAATGGTTTGGGCAAGACTAATTAAAGCTATCTGTGACCAGTCTCATCCCCTCTCCGTGCACATAAATGTTTAAGCCACTTGCCCCTCACATCAGCCTCCTGATATTCTTCTGTAACCCTTACCAACCTTAAATCTCCCTAATCCCTCTGTTTCTTACCTTCAACACTAAAGATCTAGCGTTATCATTTAGAATTGTTTCTGTTATTCATTGCTGTACTAATGGTGAGAGATCCATCATCAGGTAAAACAATATAAATTATTGAGTTAATAGTTATATCAATATTATTCTAAAACGGATAATGTGCTGATGTCCATTATGAAAAGTGATGGCCATTGTAAAAAGTGAAATGTGACAAGAAGGAAAAGATAAAATAATTGTTTCTATTTGTTATCACTTTCAAGTGCATGTGATACACTGTAGCATGTTCTGAAAGAGAGAGATGAAAACATATCCATACACAGTTATCATCATCATCATCATCATCATCGTCGTTTAACGTCCGCTTTCCATGCTAGCATGGGTTGGAAGATTTGACTGAAGACTGGTGAAACCGGATGGCAACACCAGACTCCAATCTGATTTGGCAGAGTTTCTACAGCTGGATGCCCTTCCTAACGCCAACCACTCAGAGAGTGTAGTGGGTGCTTTTACATGCCACCAGCACGAGGGCCAGTCAGGCGGTATATGTATCTATATGGTAAAAATGTGAAAGGGAAATACGTTGAGAAAGGGAGTACAAAACTAAAATAGAAGGGGTGGAAATTTAAAAAAAAAATTCATTACAGTTTTATATTAGGGGTTATTTGAAACAGTTGGGGAATGCCAAAGCCCTAAAGGGGATCTAGTCAAGGAGGAACAAAACAATCTCCATACCACTTGAAGGCAATATTTTCATATTTTAACGCTAAGGAAAGTAACTCTGATGGAGTCATTGTGATAGTATTAATGTTTCACCGCTACCATGACAACAAACGTTATTTCTTCTTCAAGTATGAGCTTCAAAGCTGAGTCAACGGAAAGGAGTTACAACCAGATGAAGTCCCCCCAAGTGACTTAAATGTACAAGTCTCCAATTGATAAGTTGCAATTTGGCCACCCCTGTCTTCCTCCACACTGATTTCAAATTTTGGCACATGGCCAGCAATTTCAAGGGAGGTGGTGGGTCAATTACATCAACCCCAGTACTCAAGTGGTACTTGTTTTATCAATCTTGAAAGGATGAAAGAGAAAAGTGAACCTCAGTAGAATTTGAACTCAGAACGTGAAGATGAACAAAATGCCACAAGCATTTTGCCCAGCATGCTAACAATTTGACCAGCTCGCTTAGGACTTCCCTACATAAACTAATAGTAAATCAAAAGGATTTCTGCAGTAGATTCACCTCATAAAGCCAACAGACATTTATTTGGAAATTTGTGTGTGTGTGTGTGTGTGTGTGTGTTTCAGAGAGAGAAAGAGAGATGGAGAGATGACAAACATACCTGGCTGGTAAAGTCCCACTACCGTGGTGGGAGTTATCTTCCGTAGGATTTTCTTCCATAGAATCTAAATAGCAGAAAAGAAAAGAAAAACAGGTAAATGGATTAAGCTATAAAAATAATAACAACAATTGTTTCTGAATTAAGTACAACATTGACAATTTTGATGCATGTGCAAGGTGGGGGTGATCAATACCATTGATTCCAGTACTTGACTGGTACTTTATTTTTTGATCCTGGAAGGAAATAATAATAATAATAATAATAATAATAATAGTTTCAAATTTTGGTGCAAGACCAGCAAGCTTGGGAAAGCAGGGTAAGTTGATTATATTGACCCCAGTACTCAACTGGTATTTATTTTATCAATTCCAAAAGGATGAAAGGCAAACTCAACCTCAGTGGAATTTGAACTCAGAATGTAAAGAGTCAGAAGAAATGCCACTAAGTATTTTGTCCAACACACTAACGATTCTGCTAGCTCACTGCCTTCTGGATATAATAATAATAATAATAATAATAATAATAATAATAATAATAATAATAATAATAATAATGATGATAATGACCAGACATTGGAAACTGGACATTGTTGTGGTGAATAAAATAGAAAGAACATGCATGATAATCGACATAGCATGTCCTGGTGACAACAGGATCAATGTGAAAGAAGAAGGAAAAATGAAAAACTATGACAATTTGAAGTGGGAAATATGAAGGTTGTGGTCAATGAGGAGAACAGATGTGATACCAATAGTAATTGGTGCACTTGGAAGTATCAGCACTCAACTACCAACATGGCTGAAAAAGATTTGTGAAGGTAGAACATCTTCAAAACTCAGCATTGCTTGGAACTGCAAGAATTCTTTGCTGGGTTCTTGAAGCATGACCAGTAAATAAGTGTCACCTTAGTCTGCCGGCTGTGGACAGCTGATACTTTCCATCATACCCACCAAAATAAGCTGTGAGTTCTCATCACATAATAATAAGACTTGTAGCCCAATGTTAGGAATTTTTATTTTCCAACACTCTTATCTGTTGTGAGTATATGAATAATATTAATAATAATCATAACAACAACACACTAGGTAAAGAAACTAGATAAGGGAACTAGACCAAAGCCAGACATACAAATACTTAAGAATCAATGAACTAAATAAAGTACAACATACACAAATGAAAGAAAAGGTAAGGAAGTATTATAGAGCTCAATGCAAAAACTAAGATAACAGGCATCAATATTCTAGTTGTCCAAGTTATAAATAACAGTTACAATATTCTTAATTGATCGTATGAACTAGCCAAACTAGACAGGGAAACAAGTAAAATAATGATGGAACATAGAATACACCACCCAAAACCTGATGTAGAAAGGTTATATACACAATAAATTGAAGGTTGTAGAGGCCTTATACAACTAGAAAACTACTCTAAAATAACCACCATAGGAATACAGAAACATCTTATTCAGAACCAAGGAAAACTGGAATAAATAACCACAAAGCATGAGCAAAACAAACTGTTTTTCTGTCTTCGAGAAAGCAGAAAACTACAAGTAGGACTTCATAATATTTGATAACTATGAAGAAAAAGAAGAAACATCAAAAGCTGTAAAGCAACAAAAAATCTAAACTAAAACAGGAACTACAAAATAATATGATAAAACTATGACAAGAAAAGCCCTTACATGGGTAAATACAGGGATAAGCTAAACAAAAAAGAAATAAACAATGCAAAATACAAAGACTGGTTGAGAGGTTTGCATCCCAAAGCAGAGATTGAAGGGTTTTTCACTGTGGCAGAAGATCAAAGTCTCTCCACCAGAAACTTCCAGAAACACACAATGAAGAAAAATACAATAAGCAACTGCAGAATATGTGGTGATGAGGAAGAAACAAGAAAATCATATTGCATCTGGTTGCCCAGTCCTGGCCAAGAAGGAATACATTCACAGACATGAAAGATTGGAACTTAAATACACTGGAAGCTGTGCCAGTATTATGGAATAACATGAGGAAAAAGATTGTTATAGGCATATGCCCGAAAAGGCCTCAGAAAGTGACAAAGGAACCATACTCTGAGATATGCCAATACACACAGAGAGATCAAAGCTAATAGGCCAGATATTGTTGTCAAGGACCATCAAGAAAAACAAAATGCCTTCTAATTGACATATTACTCTGAACAGATGATAATGTATCCCTAAAAGAAATGGAGAAACTCTCAACATACAAAGATCTGGCAATAGATCTTTCTGAAGACAGAAATAATCCTTATAATAATAGGTGCACTAGGCATGTTTAAAAAAACATAGAGACAAACCAAAGCACCAAGACATTACTATATAATAATAATAATAATAATAATAATAATAATAATAATAATAAACCTTTCTACTATAGGCACAAGGCCTGAAATTTGGGGGGAGGGGACTAGTCAATTACATCGATCCCAGTGTTTAACAGGTACTTATTTTATCAACTCCAAAAGGATGAAAGGCAAAGTCAATACCAGCAGAATTTAAACTCAGAACATAAAAACGGATGAAATGCTGCCTTTTGCCTTGTGTACTAATGATCCTGCTAGCTTTTCATCTTACTAATAATAATAACCCTTTCTACTATAGGAACAGGGCCTGAAACTTTGGGGAAGGGAACAAGTCAATACATTAACCGCAGTGTTTCACTGGTACTTAATTTATCGACCCCGAAAGAATAAAAAGTAAAGTCAACCTTGGCAGAATTTGAACTCAGAATGTAGTGACAGGTGAAACATCACTATGCATTTCATCCAGCACGCTAATAATTCAGCCAGCTTGTCGCCTTAATAATAATAATAATAGTTTGAAATTTTGCCACAATGGCAGCAATTTTGGGGGAGGGGGATGAGTTGATTACATCGACCCCAATGTTTAACTGATATTTATTTTATCGATCCCGAAAGGATGAAATGCAAAGTCGACCTCAGAGGAAGAATTTGAACTCAGAATGTAAAGATGGACAAAAAAATGCTGCTGAGCATTTTGCCCAGCATGCTAACAATTCTGCCAGCTGACCACCTTAATAATAATAATGATAATGATAATAATAATAATAATAATAATTAATATTAAAAATAATAACAACAACAACAACAACAACAGTGACAACAATACTAATAGAAACAAGGTAAAAATATTTCCATAAAGATTTTTTTTTTCCACAAATATTTGTTCTACAAAGAAATATTCAAGCATACATACATACATACATACATACATACATTTATATAGCTAAAGATAAGAAAAAATTTAGCAGGCTTGGTTCTGGTGCACGGAATGCTCTAGAAACTATGGCATAACACTAGTAACTCACCTGAATAAAACAGAATAAAACCTGCACTGAGCATATATAAAATGCTGAATTTAACAAATGCAAAATATTATTTGTAAATAATAAATTTAAAAAAAACAAAAACAAATAAAATAGAGATAATGAAATAAAAATATATATTAGCGACAGAGGCAGTATTAATACCTTGAGGTAATATTTATCCCCACATAAACATGGATATTCTGTTAGAACAAACTATACTGTGGTAGAAACCATGAGAGAAACTCTCATATTGGCAAAATACATTCTTGTTTATATCACTAGCGAGGAGATAAATCCCCACTGTATCTCTGGTGCCAAGACAACCAGATGACATGATTTTGACCTTCCTTGGTCTTCTCAATGATGCACACTTGACCACTAGGGATACAGTGACTTATTTCTATTTCCATGCCAGTGATATATACAATCACAGTGCCAGAGCAGGCACTGGTGTCATGATTAGCCAGTGAGCTTGTTAAACACAATATATATTAGCAACAGAGGCAGTATTAATACTGACAGGTAACATTTAACCCTACTTAAATGAGGATGTTCTGTTGGAACAAACTAAACTGTGTTCAAGTGGGGATAAATATTACCTCTTGAAATATAAATATATGTAAATAACTAAAGGCCTTTAAACTTTGTAATATAAAAGAAACAAGATATTTATTTTCTAATCATGTAGGAGTGGCTGTATGGTAAGAAGCTTGCTTACGAACCACATGGTTCCGGGTTCAGTCCTACTGCATGGCACCTTGAGCAAGTGTCTTCTACTATAGCTTTGGGCCGACCAAAGCCTTGTGAGTGGATTTGGTAGATGGAAACTGAAAGAACCCCGTCGGATATATGTATGTATGTATATGTATATATATATATATATATATATATATATATATATATGTGCATGTGTATGTTTGTGTGTCTGTGTTTGTCCTCCCAACATCGCTTGGCAACCGATGCTGGTGTGTTTAGGTCCCCGTAACTTAGCGGTTTGGCAAAAGAGACCGATAGAATAAGTACTAGGCTTACAAAGAATAAGTCCTGGGGTCAATTTGCTCAACTAAAGGCGGTGCTCCAGCATGGCCACAGTCAAATGACTGAAACAAGTAAAA
Source organism: Octopus bimaculoides (assembly GCF_046866305.1). Lineage (NCBI taxonomy): Eukaryota > Metazoa > Mollusca > Cephalopoda > Octopoda > Octopodidae > Octopus > Octopus bimaculoides. Next base: position 23,514,647 of record NC_142950.1, on the reverse strand, counting down.
GAGTATGTTATCATCTTTTTAAAATACAAAAACCCTAAATTAAACAATTGCATGATGAAAGAGCTATTTTAGTCATTTATTTTGTGAGGTGCCGAAATTTTCACTGCATTACTGCAACTTGGTCACTGACACAGTTCCACGACAACTTTTTGGGACTTAGTGGTGAATTCCAAATAACTGATGAACCTGTGGTCAGCAACCTGATTGTGGTGTCTGTCATTTACTTGTTTCAGTCATTAGACTGCGGCCATGATGGGGCACCACTTTGAAGAATTTTTAATCAAATGGATTAGCTCCAGTACTTTTTTTGTAAGCCTGGGACCTACTCTATCAGTCTCTTTTGCTGAACTGTTAAGTTGTGGAGACATAAACACACAAACACCAGTTGTCAAATGTTGGTAAAAGACAAACACACACAAAGATATATATATATATATATATATATATATATATATACAGATATAGGGCAGGGAATTGCCAATTCGTAATAAAATTAATAAAATCAAAATTAATAAAATTAATAAATATCGCCATCCGTTAGAGAAAAAATTTGTAGTTTGGAATCAGTAGTTCTTTGACTGCTATTTCTAAATTTTCAGTATGTTGGTGAAGCATCTAATGCCGATCCTTATATATTTATGATTATATATATATATATATATATATATATATATATATATATATATACACACACACACACATTTAAAATCCATTGTCCATTCTGGCAGGGGTTGGACAGTTTGGCCAGGGCTGGCAAACTGGGAAGCTGCACCAGACTCCACTCTGATTTGGCTTTGTTTCTATGGCTGGATGCCCTTCCTAATGCCAACCACTTTACAGAGTGCTGGGTTCTTTTACATGACACCGCACAGGCACTTATACATGGCATTGCATGTTTATATATACATACATACATATATATATATATATATATATTGTTGTACTTGGGGATAGTCATATTGCCAGTTTAGCCAATAAAAACACACGCACTGTATATTTGGTGTTAATTTGCTTCAGCTTTATATTACATTACATTATATTAATCCTATTTCGGCCAGAGTTCTTTCGTCACACTTCTGTGACCTCATCAGTGGTCCTTTGCTTTCTTCTTTCTTATGTGTGTCCCACCTTGCTAACTATCAGCCATTTTGTATTTTGTATTCCATTTTGTATTTTATATATATATAATGGACTTCTTTCAGTTTCTGTCTACCAAATCCACTCACAAGGACTTGGGCTGCTCGAGGCTATAGTAGAAGACACTTGCCGAAGGTGCCATGCAGTGGGACTGAACCCAGAACCATGTTGTCAGGAAATAAGCTTCTTACTACATACCCATACTTGCACTTATGATGAAAATTCTGATACCCCCCAAAAAAAAACAATAAGCATGTCTGTTTTGGCAGATAGACTAGTTCCGCACATATGTGTGTATCTGTAGGAAGTTGTGTGTGTGTGTGTAGTTGTGCATAAGTGTAGTTGTGCATAAGTTGAGGTAGAAAACAAAGACAAAAAAATTATTTTAAAAACTGAAATTCAAATTAAAACGTAATTCAGACTGAAATGAAATTACAATCCACACTCTCACTTTTTTTGCTATTTTAGCTTGTTTTAATTGGATTGGAATTAAAATTTCAATTTAAGAAAAAAAGAAGGTAACCTATTTACTGAACAGGAATGATGGATTTACAAATTAAAATCTGCATCAAAATGTTATTGAAAATTAGAAATGGATTAGATTACTCAAAGCTAATAAGTGGTTCTTAAGGTTAAGTTCATAAAAAAGCTCTCTGCATATTGCCATGCTGTTATCACTCTTTCACAATGCTCCGGCTCCCTATCTGACAGTTATGGCATGCCATTAAGGTAGACACTGAAGACCATTGTGTGTTCCGATCTATCATTTGTCCCAAAAAGTTGAGCAGAGTGTTACTGAAATGCTGTACACATCTGCTCAGACCCAAGTAACATGCACCTATTTTGGTCTACCTTTGACCAAATTGTGGCTTTGTTTCCACATTGCACCTCCTCCACTGAGGCATATCAAACAGCTTTTATTCCCTTGTGTCTTACAGCATGTGCCTTAGCTTTGACAATGTCACCTTCATGCTTACCATTGAAGAATTGGTCAAGGGCCAATCTCACTGCAAGCACATGCCTTTCCTAAGTGTCTCTTCTAAGTTCTCAACTAAGTTTCTCTCTATTCTATTTCTTTATATTGCTAATGCCTCACTAAACCTAATTGATTCTACTCTAATTGCCCATTCTAGGGCAAAATGCCATTTGTTGTTGATGATTGACCCTGTCAGTGCCCGCTTGACTAATTCATTAATCCAGTTTGTATAAGCCTGGCACCCAGGAGTGGTGTGTTCAGCTTCCAGTAACAGGGTCCCTGCCTACAAAGCCTATCTAGGTCAACTGTACAGATCACAATTTTGTGGTCTGCATGGCCAACAATTCTATAAAGTGGACAACTTATGCTATCCTTATTTACTGGCCAACAGTAAATTCTATGTAGCTACAACCCAGATGACCCAATGTAGTTTCTCCATGTCCACATTAGCACAATTGGAAAATCCAGTTGGATATTTGATCGACTCAAGCAGAAATTGAACTCAGAACATACTAACAACTGGCATACTAACAACTCTGCCAGCTCACTGCCTTAATAATTATAATAATAATAATAATCCTTTCTACTATAGGTACAAGGCCTGAAATTTGGTGGAAGAGGATAGTTGATTACATCGACCCAGTATGCAACTGGTACTTATTTTATCAACCCCAAAAGGATGAAAGGTAAAGTTCACCTCGGCAGAATTTGAAGTCAGAACATAAAGACAGACAAAAGACTGCAAAGCATTTTGACTGGCATGCTAACAGTTCTGCCAACTCACCACCTTAGATAATAATAATAATAATAATAATAATAATAATAATAATAATAATAATAATGATGATGATGATTTCAAATTCTTTCCACAAGGGCAGCTTAGGGGAGGAGATTAAGTCGATTACATCAAACCCAGTGTATAACTGGTATTTATTTAATCAACCCCAAAAGAATGAAATACAAAATTGACCTCGGTGGAATTCGAAATCAGAACATAGTGATGGTCGAAATATTGCTAAGCTTTTCATCCAGTATGCTAATAATTCTGCCAGCAGGCCACCTTAAATAATAATATTAATAATCCTTTCTACAATAGGCACAAGCCCTGAAATTCAAGGGGAGGGAGACAGTCGATTACATCAACCTCAGTACTCAACTAGTATTTATTTTATAAACCCTGAAAGGATGAAAGGCAAAGTCAACCTTGACAGAATTTTAACTCAGAATGTGCAGACAGATGAAATACCACTAAGTATTTATCCTAGCATGCTAACAATTCTGCCAGCTCACCACCTTAATAATAATTAGGAAAACCGTTGGAAAACAGAGACTCCAGCTAAGAAGATCTGAAGAAGGAATTCTAATTCCGAAATATCATCGGACTATTGATAACCAAGTTACAACAGGTATATAGTCCATTTTTTGTTCTATAGTGCATTGTTATACCATTCTAAACTTTTTATTCTTTACAAACAATACACAATGCTTCAAGCGAACTACAATATTCTATTATTTATGAAGACTGACAACTCTTCATGAAAGTAAATAAGCAATAAGAAGAGCATGATACACTTTGTAATAAATAGAGATCAACTCTTTTTATTGAATTGAACAATATTTTGACAGTATAGGTCTTCCTCAGGTTCAAATTGAGAAAGAAAAAAAAACCAGAAATAAAGAAATTCAAAATTTGAACTGAAATATACTGCATTCCTTTTAAGACAGAATGACAGCATAAATTTTTGCTTTTTCATAACTGATAACAAAGAAAAAAAGAGAAGGAAAATGAAGAAAAAGAAAAGAAAACAAGAAAGAAAACACTTGATCAAAAAGTTTCGTGTAAATGTGATGGAATTTTCTAATCATTTCATTCTTTCCTCCAGAGCATGACATTAGTAATACACAAATATATTTATCCTCATGTATTTTAAGGACTGAAAATGTAGTGGAGTCAGAATATTTCTCTGAGAATGTGTATTTTCAGGTGTTCCTCAAATTTACAGCCATCTGATGAAAAATGGTTTTTTAACAAGTTCTGAACTACTGTTATTGTGCCTGACATCATACCTGTGCCCATTGCATCTTATTTTAAATTTGTCTGTCATGCAACCAGCATAAATCAAGTTCTGTTTGGTGCATTCTTCTGTGTACACCAAATGGGAATCCTTACAGGTTCCATCTTCTGTATGAATCATAACATTTCTGTTATGGTTTGTGGTGGAGTTAACTTGACTAATGTTGTTACACAATTGGACAGGTCTCACCTGTCTTGCAGCTGTTTTTCAGAGAGAGCATTCAGAAACTTCTATGAAGTTTTCATTAGGATTAGAGGTACTGATTAATAGTTCTCATATTTTTAATGCTGCAAGAGGCAGCTGAGGAAATATTTTTTTGAAGCAAGTATATTTTTCTGAAATATACTGGTAACTTTCATGCAACACTTAAAATGCCAGCAAAACTTCAGTGCTAGTCTATCACTAAAGAAATTCAATCATAAATTTTACTTTGGCTGCTAAAATTACTTACTGATTATTTTATCTCTCCCTCTCTCTCTCTTTCTCTCTCTCTCTCTCTCTCTCTCTCTCTCTCTCTCTCTTACTAAGTGTAAGTAGCCATGCAGATCCCTCTGCAGAAAACTGCTCTGCTACCACCACCCTCCCCAGTAATCCTCTATCATGTAGCTGTGCTCAACCTATCTCAGGGCTCATAGTCCTACTGCAAACTGTATGGCAACCACAATAGTACAGGTGGCACAAAAAAGCACCCAGTCCACACTGTAAAGTGATTGGAGTTAGAAAGGACATCCAGCCATAAAAACATGCCAAAGCAGTTACTAGAGCATCAAGCAGTCTTTGGACACATTGGTTCATCAAACTGTCCAACCCATGCCAGCATGGAACATGGATATTGATGATGATGATGATACATATGTATATAAATATATGTATATATGGATGTGATAAATATTGATTTTGCAAAGGTCTTTGATAAGGTTGATCATGGGATAATATTGTCACAAACTACAAGGATTTGGTATAGTTGGAAAACTGGGAGAGTGGTATGACTTCTTAAAAGACATGTGTCAGTCTATGAAAGCCAATGGGGCCCTCTCCTATGAGGCATTAATAGTTGAGTGAAGTGCCTCAGGAAACTGTCTTTGGGCCATTGCTGTTTGTGGTGACCCTCAGATATGCCACCAGTTATAATGGCAGCTACTCTTACTAGCTATGCCAATGACACAGAAGTAGCACAAGCAAGAATTCTCTCAATGCTAATCTTCTACTCAAAGATCTAGATTCATGCCACAACAAATATATTTCAGATCAAAAGTAGCAACAACCCCAGAGTCAAACAAGAGAATGGCAGGATTGATTCTGAAAACTTATTTCCCTGATTCTTTTCTTATAAGTAAATGTTAAAAGGTGAAACAAACAACAACAAAAAGGATCAACATAATATATAATGAATAGATTGCTGAAGTATTTTGTAAACATGAGATAGATATGTTATGAGATATTTCAATTCATTTATATTATCAGACAAAATATTTCCTAATGTTGTATTTAAGAAATTACATTACATTTTAGTGAGAAAACAATAAAATCATGCAAACATGCACATAGTTATGCTAGGTTAATTTTCAGATACACAAGGAAGGTTAAATACATACCTAATTAGTAATGTTAAATGTCTAGGATGAGTTGTTAAATTATAATTTGTCAAACTATTGACAGTATTTACTTATACATTGTATTATGACTGCTTTGACATCTCAGTATCTTACTCTTAAATCTGTACAGAGTACAAGGAGTTCAAACTATGAACATTTATTTCTAAACTAAGGGTAATAACACCACCTGTTACATGCATCACTGGCTTAAATGATACGAGTGTCATTTCTTTTCAGGGGGGAGAGAGGAAATACTCAGTACAGATCGTTGCCAGTGCCCCTGGACTGGCTCTTGTGCGGGTGGCACATAAAAGACACCATTTCGAGCGTGGCCGTTTTCGTGCGGGTGACACGTAAAAGCACCCACTACACTCTCTGAGTGGTTGGCGTTAGGAAGGGTATCCAGCTGTAGAAACTCTGCCAAATTAGATTGGAGCCTGGTGTAGCCATCCGGTTGCACCAGTCCTCAGTCAAATCGTCCAACCCATGCTAGCATGGAAAGCGGACGTTAAACGATGATGATGATGATGATGATGATATAGTAGACTATGTATCTACATTTGTTCAAATCTGATGGTTTACACTTTCAATCCTTGCCTCTGTGCTTTACTCGGGCAACAGAAAATCAATCAGTTCATTCATCTTTTTGTCCTCTTAATAAACGCATGAGACGCAAAACACACAGAGTGAATCATCTTCACTTACACATACACGACACTTATTTATGGTTTGGTCAGACAAGAAAAGCAGCTGTACTCATGACTAGTTTCGCAGGTGTACCAAGACTGGTTGATGTAAGTGAGAGGAAGAATCCACAACTCATAGGTTATCTCCAGATTCAAATGTTTGTATTAGAGTGGATTCTGCTAAAAGTACCTACCTAAAGGCTAGATGGTGACATTAAAACAAGGTAATAGATTATGTCTACCACCTAAGATCAACTACAGTCCATTCAAGATATTCCATCTCCCCACTGGGTTGATTCAAGGCTAGAACAGATGGTATTTGCCCAAGTGGCTGCACAGTGAAATTCAAGCTAGATATATGATGTTAAAGCTAACTATTGTCATGACAACTGAAGGTTTAGATGTTTTAGCAGTTGCTTTTACAATTGAAAATTAAATTTCCAGATGATAAATTCAGAGATGTGAATTTATAATTAATAATCGTCACAAATCTCAATCACCGTACTAGTAAAACATAAAGAAAATCATAAAACATCCCTTAAAGCATTTTTCAGCCTTTAGCTGCTATTTTGATTAAAAATACAGTTTTTGCTTATACACAATAAAATTTAATTTCAATTATTACGAAAGTTTTACAACAGAAAAAATGGACAGACTGTGATTTGAGTTTGATATTTTATGTAATATAAATGTTAAGTAAGATAAAATCTTTCTACAAATGATGCAAAATGGTGTGATAGATATATTTCAAAACTAAGAATGGCCATTCCTTTAAACTTAATATATCTTCTAACAAAATGGAGCAAGACAAAAATATGGATCATAGGAAAGAAAGAAAAAGAAAAGAAAATGAAAAAGCACCAAGATAGCAAATTTAGGAAGAAAAAAAATATTGCAGAAAGTATATGCTATGTATGTGTGGCTAAACAAGACACATAGATACAGACAAACAGATACTGATTTCTAAGAGGAGCAGATGAAATATACTTACCTTTCTTTGATTGTGAACTAAATTCTATAAAGGATGACTTAGCAAAATTTCTAGACTGACACTTACCATAATTATGTGCTTTTGGTCCAGATATTTTCCTCGGTAATCTCTGCTGAACAGGGACCAGCATTTCTAAAAAACAGTGACACTACTCCTAAGCACAGTTGAGAGAGATTCTAAACAGGGTGTTTGTTTTTTTTTTTCTTTTCTACTGAAAAAGGGAACTGCTAAATTTCCATGGAATCAATACACAATAACAAAAAAAAAAATGCAAATAGTGATCAGAAATAGCATCTTAAAGCCAACTTCAACACAAATAACAAAATATCTGACCCTTAAATAATCCCAGTGAAGTCTTATATTTTGTAAGAAAGGTATATTCTAATCTAATTTTATTTACAAATCATATGCAAAATTGTTAAAAATAAATATAGCAAGGTAAGATGGGAAAATATTTAAGATAAGTTATAGAGCCAAGCTGAGACCACATCTAATTTTATGATACAATACCACCTGTTTTAAAGTACTATGCTTAAATCATAACTTTATGTCAGAAACTTTAACCCTTTAGCATTCAGATTACTCTGGCAAATATAATGCTTATTTATTCACATTCAATTGAATTAGTCATGCATGCATTATCTCGTAACTTTGAGATTTCAATGACATGATTGTTTATTTCTAGAATAATATTGTAAAGTAAGTGTGAGGGGCCACATCTGATCAGTTTGAACATAAAACTGATAGAATACTTTGGCCAGATATGGCCGGTTTAAATGTTAAAAGGGTTAAGTAATGTCCCAAACACTAGCTTAAATACAAAAAACCAAAAAAAGTTATTTTACTCAGTCTCTCTAAACTGATTATTTTCAAAACCCATTGAAACACACTTAGGATTTATTTCATCAGGAAAGGATTAAAGAAAATTAATGTCATAATGGCTTTAAGATGCTGAAATACTGATGGAATACCTATTGGGGTATACTCAATTGTGCTTGTCTCATTTAGTCTGAGTGACAGATTCTATTTTTACTTCAAAGCTAAGTCATTACCATTTTTGTTAATATAAAAATAACCGTTTCACCAAAACACCCAACATTATTAGTGGAAGAAAATAAACACAAAACAACTAAAAAAAAATGTTATATAACAAACTAGATTACAACTTCCTTTTGTGTATCAAAGAAACTTTAGGTCAAACAAAATTACTGATTATTAGTGTAATTTAAAAGGCACACTTAAATACAACAAGAATTATAATCGAATGTGTGATTAAGTTGGCAAATTAGTAGTGACATGGTTCCCAAATTACATATAAACAGTTCCCCCAAAGAACGACACAGCTCCTAGTTGTAAGCAGTAAAGATCCTAAGTTTTTAGTGTTGCCATTATTCATCAGCAAATACTAAATGATAGTGGCACTCCGTCGCTTACGACGTCGAGGGTTCTAGTTGATCTGATCAACGGAACAGCCTGCTCGTGAAATTAACGTGCAAGTGGCTGAGCACTCCACACACACGTGTACCCTTAACGTAGTTCTCGGGGATATATTCAGCGTGACACAGTGTGACAAGGCTGACCCTTTGAATTACAGGCACAACATAAACAGGAAGTAAGAGTGAGAGAAAGTTGTGGTGGAAGAGTACAGCAGGGTTTGCCACCATCCCCTGCCAGAGCCTCGTGGAGCTTTTAGTTTTCACTCAATAAACACTCACAACGCCCGGTCTGGGAATCGAAACCGTGATCCTATGACCGCAAATCCGCTGCCCTAACCACTGGGCCATTGCGCCTCCACACTAAATGATAACCAATTAAGAAAAATAAACAAAGATAATACTCTCCTACCTTCAAAATAATCTATTGATAATCAAGGAAAAATATTTGTATAATTTCTACATTTCTACTTGGGGCAACTAGTATATTTAGACACTGTTATGCAAAATAGTATATGGCTTTCTTATGGACAGCCAAAGGCTTCATTAGAATTTCAACACACACCCACACACATTCAGTTTCCATCTACCAAATCTACCCACAAGGCTTTGGTCAACCCGAGGCTATAACAGAAGACACTTGCCCAAGGTGTCATGCAGTGAGACTGACCATCTAGCTGGGAAGCAAACTTCTAACCACACAACTGTGCCTGCATCTATATATATATATATATATATATATATATATATATATATATATATATAAATTATCTATCTGTGTGTGTATGTGTGTGTGTGTTACATATTAAAAAAGGATGAAATTAAGCTGTATTGTTTTATCTAACCTGTATTCCTTTTGTTTTTGTTTTCTCACATTTATCAGTCAAAACAGTATCAGACACATCAATATATTTCAGGTGTTTTGTAACAATAACTCAAGTCCTAGTTTCAAACTTTAATTTTAAAGTAGGACTTCAAAATTTAAAAATCAAGACATAGTATGTAAAAAACTGAAAAAAGGAGAAGATAAGGAAAATATATAAATCCATCACAGTAAAGACATTCAATCCATGACAAATCTTTTATCTTTTACTTGCTTCAGTCACTGGACTACAACAAGAATCAGACACCACCTTGAAGGGTTGAGTCCAGTGGTTCCCAACCTTTTCACTACCAAGGACCCCTTTTATTTGAATGAGTTCTCCCATGGACCCCAGGTAATTGAAAGGTCTGTCAGCTTAACATGTTCACGGAACCCCTAGTACTACCTTTGCAGACTACCAGAGATCCGCAGACCATAGGATTGACTCCAGGGCTTTTTTTAAGTCTAGTACTCATTCATTAGTCTCTTCTGTTAAACTGCTAAGTTACAGGAATGTAAACAAACCAACACTGGTTGTAAAATTGTGGCAAAGACAAACACACTCATAAACACACACATATACATACTTATGTATGTATGTATGTATGTATGTCAGGTTGCTTGTGAGCACTCCTGGTACCATGTAATCCAGTACAATCTGCTGTATGACTGGGTCATCAGCAACTAAACTGGTAACCCCACTAAGCTTGTTTAGTTAAGAAGACAACTGGATACCCTACAGAATGAAAACAACACCTGTCAAAAAATAGATGAACTCATTAATGTCAATGGCCATCCAATATTGTATGCACAAGCTTGGTGCTGCTATTTCTCATGAACAGCAATAATTTCTGCAGCAAACATCAACAAACTGGTGACTTTGGTGCAGAAAACAGTGGTTATGCAGAGGATCAACATGTTTTCAGCAGTTGGCAGGCACAACTGGTTCGGTCAGCAGAGAAGAAGGAGAATGTACACATAGTGTACCACACTACAGAGAGTGAGTGACTTCTAGTCCTTGTTAGGAACATCACTCTAGAAGAAGGAAAGCTTTGATGTAAAACCTGTGACTTGACAACAGCTAATGAAGTCAACTAGTTCTTTTTGGGATTGCGAAGACCTATTGTGGCAAGCAAAAGCGAAACCATCATGGCACCTGTGCCCAGCATCGCCTTCCTGGCACTTGTGACGGATGGCACGTGTAAAGACATTCAAGCGAGATCGTTGCCAGTGCCGCCGAACTGGCTACTGTGCAGGTGGCACGTAAAATACACCATTTTGAGCGTGGCCGTTGCCAGTACCACCTGACTGGTCTTCGTGCCGGTGGCACATAAAAGCACCCACTACACTCTCGGAGTGGTTGATGTTAGGAAGGGCATCCAGCTGTAGAAACTCTGCCAAATCAGATTGGAGCCTGGTGTAGCCATCTGGTTTCACCAGTCCTCAGTCAAATCGTCCAACCCATGCTAGCATGGAAAGCGGATGTTAAACGACGATGATGATGATGATGATTGTTCAGGGAGAGGGACTGGTTGTGTGCAAGGGTTCTCATCATTTTAAAAAGCATCATGCACAGCCATCTCTTGACATACCAACACTGTAATTATCATTCACCTTGTTTCTCTTTATTTGTTTTTTTTTTTTTTTTTCATTTGAAAAGTTGGCCAAACCCTAAAAAGGCAAACCACATTCAATGAAGGTAATAATAACAATGATGCAAACAATGGCAATAAGGGTTCTGGAACAGTGTGAAGGGTTCTGGCCTAGCAGGTATCCTGGGGCATACAGTTCAGGCCAGGATGTCATCCTTCATCCTGAGACTGTGAGAAAATATAAGCCTATGAATAGTAGCTGCTGGAACATCCAAACTCCCCTTGATAATGAATCAACAGCATTTTCTGAAAGCAATTCTGCACTTACAGCAAAGGAGCTACAACACTACAATACTTGTGAATGGAGGCCATTTTACAGAACAGGCTGGAGGTTAAACTTTTTACTGTAGTGGTAAATGTGAAGAGGTGTGGAATTTGCACTGAAAGCACCTGTAGTCTCAGGTCTGGAAGAACTTCAATGTGAAGTTAGTGAGTCTTATGTACATGAGACTTCCACTGATCAATGACCTTCATGTGACTCTTGTTAGTGTGTATGCTCTAACTATGTGATTGTCTGAAACTGAAGTGTTTTCCTTCTACATGAAGGGACATAAAAGAATGGATAAAAAAAAGGCCAGGTATTCAGTCAAAATATTTGCATCAATACCTGGCCAGATATTTATTTATTTCATCAGAGGAGGATAAAACCTTATTATTCCACAAATTTTTTCAAGAGTCAACCCAATTATATGTACCCCTCTAAGATATATTTTTTTTAAATAGCTCATTTGTATGAAGAAAACTTTAATTCGCCAACCTACTCAGACAAAAATGAAACTAATTTTGGAGGGAAAACTTAAAGTGATTTTTTTTTTTTTTTTCTGAAACACTCTGCAGCCTGGATTACTGATTTAAAGAGGAATGAAAAAGCTATTTTGTTTTAATATTATTATACTTTTCTGTTGTTAAATGTTTTTTTTTTCTTTCTTACACATCACATCTTTTACTTGTTTCAGTCATAGGACTATATATAAGATTCATCAACCCCGCCTCCTTGTGATGTATTTGGTCAGCTTAGTCCATCGCACACAAAAAACCGCAAAAAAAATTCTCACTGAATTGCAGAGGTGAAATTTCCAAGGGTTCCACGCCACTCTACCCACCCATCACCACCACCATTTTCTGGACAAAAAAAAAAGTCTTTTGTGGCATATTAGGTCACCATAATTCATTCAAGGAAAAAAGAAATGCATTTTCCAGTGATTCCAGGAGGCGGGGGTGGATTTCCAAGTCCCCACCCCATTTTCCAAACAAAAATAAGGGGTTTGCAGCATATTAGGCGCTCAGGTTACTTCATTCCACATGAAAAATCTGAGGGTTTTTTTTTAGTGAACCGTGTGTGGGTGCACTTGTAAAAATTTACCAATAATATTTCCCCGTGACCAGACATGTTTCTATAGAATACTAAAATTGAATGACACTGTATGTGTGATGGTGATACTCATTTACAATGATCACACAGTGTCAAAACAAGGACACACATTCCCACACATACATATATACATATATATGTACATATAATGGGCTTTCCATACAGTGTTGCTTCTGCTGTTTCACCAGCACTTTGGGAATGAATTTCACCAACACACCCAAATCTTCCATTAAAATGGAATGCACTGATCCTGTGCTTATTCCCACTGAGTGAGAAATTTTCTGGATTGTTACATGACAGTCTTCCATGACTATTTACTAAACCTACTCGTTCAGCTCCTTGCTTTTGGCTTGTGAATGACTTGCCAGACTTGCTTCTCTCCACTTGATCTGAATTTTGCCCATGGCATCATTACCAAAGGCCTGCTGAATCTTCTGGATGGTTTGACTTTGTGTAACATCAAGCTTTTGGCAAAATTTGATGCAATATCTCTGCTTGATGTGTTTGGTGAAAACAAAAATCTCTGACAAGTGCACACTACATGTCTGTACTCTTGGTGTACAATGAGCAATTGACGCAGCCTATCAGGCACAAAAGTTTTCATGCATGTGCATGAAGTATGGTGTCACCAACCAGAGGATTTTGCCCACACAGCATTAGTTTTGGGAGGAAAAAGTAAAGTCAGATAAAGTTTGAACATGTTTTGTGTATACATACACATAAATACAGTATGAAACGCATGTCTATATATCCATTTATTCTCATATACACACATACATGAGAAATAGGTATATGCACATGGACAAACACACGCCCATATATATATGTATATATGGGTATATATCCACACATATACATACATATATGTACACACACATACATATGTATATATATGTTTGTCCATGTATATATATATAAATATATACACACACATATACACACGTGGGTGTGCATGTATATATATAATTACACACATACACACATATACACATGTATATACACACACACACAAAGGCATATACACTTACTCGTACATGTGTAATAAATGTATAAATGTAGGTTTATACACAAATACACAGACAAGTAGTGAGTGAAAACAGTAGAAAGTTACAAAGTGTTAATATACATGTTTATATTTATTATTCTCTTTATGTTTATTTCATATTATTTGACTAAAACATCTGCAACAAAGTTGAAGCAATATTTTTTAGTTTTATTATATTTGCTATTTTTATTTTTTTTACTAATTTGATTTACTTCTTTATCATATAAATCTAAATAGCTTCAAATTATTTCAGTTATATTTTTCAAACAATAAACTGAAAACCATTTTAATCTAGAATATTAAATAATAACAACAGCAACAATAATAATCTCATATTTGAAATAATTAATTAATTAATTTCACAACCATAAAATCATCTATAATATTGTCCAATTGTAATAGTACTTTAATCTTAACTAATGAATCTATCGTAATGAGAAGTGTGAAGTATCTATTTAATACAGATTAATTACACTTAAGGATATATATATGTATACACGTATGTATATATGTACATATATTTGGAGACATATATGAAGATACACCAGAAAGTGAAACTATGCATGCAAATTTTATTACTGAACATACTTTATCTGGTTATAAATATTAGCATTTGAATGCTTGTTTATGCATCTGTAAATTCAAGAACTTGGAGGCGCAATGGTCCAGTGGTTAGGGCAGCGGACTCGCGGTCATAGGATTGCGGTTTCGATTCCCAGACCGGGTGTTGTGAGTGTTTATTGAGCGAAAACACCTAAAGCTCCACGAGGCTCCGGCAGGGGATGGTGGCGAACCCTGCTGTACTCTTTCACCACAACTTTCTCTCACTCTTACTTCCTGTTACTGTTGTGCCTGTAATTCAAAGGGTCAGCCTTGTCACACTGTGTCACGCTGAATGTCCCCGAGAACTACGTTAAGGGTACACGTGTCTGTGGAGTGCTCAGCCACTTGCGCGTTAATTTCACGAGCAGGCTGTTCCATTGATTGGATCAACTGGAACCCTCAACGTCATAAGCGACGGAGTGCCAACAACAACATATGCATCTGTAAATTCAAGAACACATTGCATGCACATGTATTTAACGTATGAGTGCATGTCGCCCAATAATAATGATAATAGTAATAATAATCCTTTTTACTATAGGCACAAGGCCTGGAATTTGGTAGAGAGGGGACTAGTCGATTACATTGACCCAGTATGCAACTGGTACTTAATTCATCAACACCAAAAGGATGAAAGGCAAAGTTGACTTCGGCAGAACTTGAACTCAGAACGTGAAGACAGACGAAATACCATTAAGTGTTTTGCCCAGCATGCTAAAAGTTTTCCTAGCTCGCTGCCTTAATAGTGCAATATAATATTCCCCAAACGGGGTGGAGGAATACAGCACACACCTCCCCAGCTCAAAAGTACAGCAGGTGATGCAATAGAAAGTTACTTGAAACTACCAGGTGTCAAATAATAATCGTGGTGACGATGATGGTGATGAACATTGCCTCACCTCAGTTTATGAGAGACAAGAGTTTGCCTAGAAACTCTAGTGGTAAGAGTGAAAATGAGGCTGAACCTTGAACGGATGGCCTCTCGCTGTACAGTGGTTCAGAAAAGATGCAGACTGATCACAGGTGTTATCTTAAGACAGCATCAGCGGATAATAGAGTAAGGAGGAGGAGGAAGTGGACCAGTGAAGAAAACAAGAAAGTGATGTAGTGCTACTTAGAAAGTGAACCTAAAAGATGGGGTAATAGAAAACAGATGTTGATATGTTGGGCAGAGAAGGGTATGTTTAAAGTGACTGAACAGAGACTAGTAGACCAAGCTAATGCTATTAGGAGAAGAAAACCCTTCAAGGCAGTACCCCAGCATGGTTCACAGTCCAGTGAATGAAGCAATTAACCGATAAAAGATACACTCATGTTTTGATTTCTATTTTCCTGTTTGTATCACCAAACCTTTCTTTGTTTCTCTACTCTCTCTTTTTCTCTCTCTCTCTCTCTCTCTATATATATATATATATATGCACACACACACACACACACACATATACATACATACATATATACATACATTTGAACCTCGAGTATAGAGTTGGAATGGCTTCTACAAAGCAATCATTTGTAACGCTGCTAATTAGCCATTTTGTATATACGTGTGTGTGTGTGTGTGTGTGTGTGTGTGTGTGTGTGTGTGTGTGTGTGTGCGCGCACGCATGTGCGTGTGTGTGTACATACACCTATGCTTTTTGTGTTCCCATATAATAATCTGTATTAATTCTAATAACATGAAATCTAATGATCGAAATTATTTGTGTATTTAGTCTAAAGTCTATTTAAGGATTTGAATAGGAATTCTAATTTTAGAATTAAGGGTAATGAAAAAATGCAAGCAAATTAATGGATTGTGTAATACCAGCTGATTTTGAAAGATCTATTATTTCTATAAGAGTGAAACAAAAGCTAACTGTAAAGTTGAATAAATGGAGACAAAAAAAATAATGTAGAGAGAAAGAGAGAAGAAGAAATGTGAATTAGAGTTTTGGAAATGTTCCATGGAACCATGCTTCAATAGAAATAAAAGGAAACAAAATTTCAAGTCACAGTTTCAAACACAACCGAGGACACAAGAATCAAATGTATCAAAAACAGAAAGATGTATGTGTATGTATCTAGATATGTATGAGTGTGTGCCTGTGTGTGAGCATGTAAAAGCATGTATGTATCTAAAATTCTCTGTGTGTGTGTGTGTGTGTGTGCGCACGCTCCACTTGAACAAATGCAAGTTGATAGCTATGAGAAAAACATGTGCAGCGGGAGCAATCTACCTCTGCAAACATACAGCCTAAGGAGGAAGGACTGGCTGTAGTGGTTAGCAGAGTACCTGAAAGAATGGGTATAAAGTGGGTGATGAGAAGAACAAGACTGAAGGAGTTGGGGAGGGCCTAAATGGGGGAAGCATGAGATCAGGATGCTCCAGAGAGTAGAGGCTATTATAGGAAGGAAAGTCAGAGAGAGACGACAGCACCTCTGTGGAACAACGGTTGGAGTGAGTGTGTTAGCAAGTAAATATATGCCAATCAGTCAAGCAACCTTTCATTGCATATGGGGTAGTCAATACTCCACTGTATATACATTTGTGCGTTTATATATGTGTGTGTGTGTGTTTATATACCATTTTTAGCCTTATTATTATTTTAACATTCTCTTTTCTGTGCTTGCATGGGTCCAATGGAACCTGTTGAGGAAGATGTCTCTTTGCGTTGCTAATCTTCACCAACTTCCTAGTGAGGTAATACTTCTTGATAGCCTGACAAGCTTTCGTGAAAGGTTGGAAATTAACATCACTGCTTGTGTAACAGTGATGCTTCTTTACAACTATTGTGCAATGTCAAGACATATAAGATACACCAATGCACACACATACACAAACGTGTGTGTGTGTGTGTGTGTGTGTGCATACATATATGATGGACTTCTTTCTGTTTCTTATTTCTTTATTGCCCACAAGGGGCTACATGCAGGGGACAAACAAGGACAGACAAACGGATTAAGTCAATTATATTGACTCCAGTGCGTAACTGGTACTTATTTAATTGACCCCGAAAGGATGAAAGGCAAAGTCAACCTCAGCAGAATTTGAACTCAGAATGTAGCGGCAGATGAAATACTGCTAAGCATTTCGCCCAGCATGCTAACGTTTCTGCCAGCTCACCGACTTCTTTTTGTTTCTGTCAACCAAATCCACTCGCAAAGCCTAAGCCAGCTTTGGAATATTGTAGAAATCATAGTGTCATGCAATGGAAGTGATTCCAAAACTACATGGCTGAGAAGCAAACTCCTTAACCACACAGTGATATCTAGCAAATGTTCTTATACCTCCATTGGTCACAAAGTGTTTGACGTTGGTTTGGCTTTCAGATGATGCCTCTTCACTGGTTAGGCAGGCAGGCTAACATTCCCCACTAACAGAACACCAGTCCATCACAGGGTTTACCCATTTAGAGCTGAGTAGACTGGAGCAATAGGAAGTGCTTTGCTCAAGGACACAGTGCACAGCAAATCTGGATATTGAAACCATGATCTTGTGATCATGAGTGCAACACCCTAACCACAGGCTATGCACCCTTTACATGCACACACACACAAACACATGCAAGTGTGTGTATGTATGTGGGTATGTGTGTGCAAGTTTGCGTGTCTGTGTGTATTGCAATATTCATTATGATAATAAAAAAGGGACATTGTAAAAACCATATTATTGTATTCTAGTTAGCAGATAACATGGTATAAATCATGATTTTTATATGTGAGCAGTTAATATCATAAAAGCTATCGTTGTATATCTGTTAACAGTCACCATAGTAAAATCAACTATTATATTTTTGTTAGTGGTAAACATAGTAAAAACATTATTACCATATTTCTTTCAGTAATTAACATGATAAAAACTATTATATTTCTGTTAATGATAAACATAGTAAAAAAGCTATTACCATATTTCTTTCAGTAGTTAAAATGATAAAAACTATTATATTTCTGTTAAGGATAAACATAGTAAAAAAGCTGTTACCATATTTCTTTCAGTAGTTAAAATGATAAAATCAACTATAATATTTCTGTTAGTGGTTAACATAGTAAAAATGCTAATATCATATTTCAGTAATTAACATGATAAAAACTCTATTGTTACCGCATTTTTGTAATCAGTTAACATGGTTAAGAACTCGTGTTTCTGTTAGAAGCTGTCATGGTAAAAATTATGTTACCATACAGTTAACATGGAAAGATAGAGTAATAAAGAAGAAACATAAAACAAACAAAAACTTAAAACTCTAAAATGCATACATTAAATATCATAAAAAAATATATACAAGTATTTTTCTCTTTGAGAAGATTCAAGTCCTTGTAGTAGCCGTACGCATTCCTTTTATCTGAACATAACAAGATAGATATTTACAGGCAAAGAAGAAAAAAAGGAAAGTCCCTCTAATATAAGCACCAGGAAACAAAAGTAAAAACCAAAACAAAAAACCCAACAACTGACCAATCCACTGGTATTTACTGTTGCTTTGGCCATGTGGAAACATGGTATCTGTAAATATATACACCCCACCCAGTTTAATCAGCAGGGTGGACAAAATGGAGTGAAACCAATACTTACCAAGTTGACTGATATTATCAGCACTTCCAAAGCGATTCTTTATTAGATGAGCAAATTCACGGGGCTTGGATACTAATGACCTGTACAAAAAAAAAAAATCATCTTCATCACCACAAGGTATTAGCACAAAAGCAATAGCAAAATTCTTGTTAACTTTTCTATTACCCTGTCAAATGTGATGCTTATTTATTTACATTATTTTCAATTAGTCATGTATGATCTCATAGCCCCGAGATTTCAATGATGTGATTGTATATCTTTCGAATGACATTGTAAGGCAGGTGTGAGAAGCTGGATCTGGCTGGTTTGGACATAAAACATAGAATATCTAAGCTGGATATGGCCGGTTTAAATGCTAAATGGTTAAGAGAGGTTTTCCGAAATGTGAAAATTAATTATGAAAGAAGACAAGAACAGTGAAGGTTTCAAGGTATTTTGATGAACCTGTGTAATATACTACAGTCAGATCTGCATCACTACCACAACTACTACTACAGTAACAATACAATTTTTAAAAAAATATTAATATTGTGTCTTATTTCTTAGTCCCTGTCTGCAGGTCAGTCCTGATGCAACAGATCAATGGTCAAGACTTTTTCCAGCTGTGGCTAATCTATCTTTTTTCAACCACAATGAATCTAGGAATATGTCCAAGATATATATATATATATATATATATATATATATATATATATATATATATATACATATACACACACGTCGTTACTTGACTGAGAACTACAACTGCTGCTACTTATAATGGTTTAGAGAGCAAGGGAGGGAAAGGGGGAGAGAGAGAGAGACTATGAGATGACAGAGAGGGTGAATATTTTCCTTAAGAGGAGAGAACCACTTCAGGGTTTATATTTTATCTTTTGGTTGGCAATGCCAGCTCCTGTCAAACTGTTCAGCCCATCCATGCCAACATGGAAAATAGTAGTGATGATGATTATATATATATATATAATATAATATGTGTGTGTGTGTGTGTGTGTGTGTGTGTGTGTGTGTATATATAACAGTTCAATTTGGATATGAACTTTGTAGTTTGTTTTTGAAGGGGAGGCACATTGCTTAGTGGTTATGGTGTTGGACTCATGATTGAAAAATAGTGATTTCAATTCCTGGATTAGACAATGTGATGTGTTCTTGAGTGAAATATTTCATTTCACACTGCTCCTGTCCACTCAGCTAGTAAAAAATGAGAAATCCTGGGGTGGACTGGCGTCCCATCCCAAAAGGAATGTATATATATATATATATATATATATATATATATATATATATATATAGTAGAGTACTGTAATTCGCTTGAAGCATTGTGTATTGTTCGTAAAGAATAAAAAGTTTTGAATGGTACAACAATGCACTATCATACAAACAATGGACTAAATACCTGTTGTAATTTAGTCATCCATAGTCTGATGATATTTCGGAAAATTCCTTCTTCAGATATTCTTAGATGGAGTCACTGCGAGAATCAGTTTTCCAACGGCTTTTCTTTTGTTTTTTTGGGAAGCGTCTCAGTAGTGATCTCACAAAGCTCCTTCCGGAATACCTCATGAGAAAAGCCGTTGGAAAACTGCTTATAGCAGTGAGTCCATCTAAGAAAATCTGAAGAAGGAATTTTATTCCAAAATATCATCAGACTATGGATGACTAAATTACAACAGGTATAGAGCCCATTGTTTGTATTACAGTGCATTGTTGTACCATTCAAAACTTTTTTTATTTTTTACACATATATATATATATATATATATGTATATATATATATATATATGTATATATATATATATATATATATATATATATATATATAAGAAACTAGTGATACTGGCCTTATGCTCCTTACTGAGTAATGTGGACTAACCAGTCTGCTTAAGAAAGCCCATCAATAGGTACAAGCTACCAGACACAGTAATCTTTTATCCTTTAATTATATGGTAACCTTTGGTCTTTTAATATTTGATTTTATCTTTGTTAATATAAATTACTGACAAGGCAATGAGCTGGCAGAATCATTAGCATGCCAGGCAAAATGCTTAGCAGTATTTCATCTGTCTTAACGTTCTGAATTCAAATGCCGAGGGGGGCTACTTTGCCTTCCATCGTTTTGGGGTCAATAAATTAAGTGCAAGTTGAGCACTGGGGTCAATGTAATTGACTTGGCCCCTTACCCAAAACTACTGGCCTTGTGCCAAACGTATGAAACCAATATTGGTCATTGACTCCCTTATTAATTTATGTGTATGTATAAATGCGTGTGCATATAAAGGTGGACATATACATGTGTGTGTGTGTGTGTGTGTACATATATATTTTATATATATGTGTGTGTGTGTGTGTGTGTGTGTGTGTGTGTGTGTTATACAATTAGTAATGTATCTCATTGTATGTATACATGTATGTATATCTGTGTGCATATCTTAGTGTGTGTATGTGTGTGTGTGTAATACATACACACACAAACACACATATGAACATAAAGGAATAGAAGGTGATTCCTAATTCCTCAATCTTTATACATAATTTTATTTTACTAGTTCTATTTAATGGCTTATTTCTTCAAAACACACATTTCATGTTAATATATGAATGAGACTGGAACTAAAATAGTTGGCAAGTTATAAATCAATCCGAGGTAGTAGACAGCTCTTGTTAAAGAGAATCCTGGACTGTTCTATTCAAACATCTTACTGACCTCTGGGGACATTGACTATTAGGAGATAGGAACTATGCAGACACAAAGATAAATTAAATGCTATGTTTTATCTGTTTATTTATTTATGTATCAAACATTTTGATTATTTTCCTTTTATCATTTGTTTTCTTCATTCACCCATTTTCCTTGACCAGCTGAACTGAATTTGTGGTTTACGATCTAATGGTGTTTGATTTTTTATTTTAAAAGTGATATGCTAATGAAGTGATTGTAACAGAATGAACATGAGGTATATGTCTTCTGTGGAATATAGTTTGATTTAGCAAACTCGTTGCATTCATACCGGAAGACTCTTCACTAACCAATGTTGCTGGAATAATACAGATGTGATGCATTATTCAGTATATGTAATATATTAGATATTATTAATCATCATCATCATCATCGTTTAACGTCCGCTTTCCATGCTAGCATGGGTTGGACGATTTGACAGAGGACTGTCAAGCCAGAAGGCTGCACCAGGCTCCAATCTGATCTGGCAGAGTTTCTACAGCTGGATGTCCTTCCTAACGCCAACCACTCCGAGATGTATTAAATATTATTAATATATCTAATTTATTAAAGCAGCAAGCTGGCAGAGTTGTTAGTACACCAGACAAAATGCTTAGTAGCATTTCATCTATCTGCACGTTCTGAGTTCAAATTCCACTGAAGTCCACTTTATGTTTTATCTTCTCAGGGACAATAAAGTAAGTACCAGTTGAGTACTGGAGTCAAAGTAATTGACTTACCCCTCCCCTGAAATTGCTGGACCTGTGCCAAAATTTAAAACCAATATATTTGATATATGATAATATTTCAGTAATAATCTACTGGTAAAGCAGAGATAAAACAATTGTTGTATTATGCAATAAAATATGTTTACTCAATCCATTCTCTCTTGCTTATACATGTATGTATGTATGTATGTATGTGTGTGTGTGTATGTATGTATGTATGTATGTATGTATGTACTCTTTCTCTTTTTAATTTAGAATACATTTTGACTGGCCACCTGCTTGTTACCAAGGTTGTGAAGGAAAGCATCTCATTTTGTTCATCATCCTTTAAATCTTAAGAAAACCTTACAGACTTTTATGGTCCCAAATATTGTCATCATTTGTAGTATATGAATTAAGGATTTGAGTTCCCTCCCACAAGAACCCAGGTTCAGCCATACTTTGCTCCAGACAGGTTGGTATTCTGTCGCTCCATTAATAGGTATGAAGCTGGGTACTGGATTTGCAAATTCCCTATCAATGGTCAGTAGATATCCTCTTTTACTTGTATTTTTCTAACTACATTTGTGTCTAGAGGACAACTGATTTCCACAACAGAACATACCTTTTCCTTGAAGTCCCATACAGAAATGCCTGGCCAGTTGTGTTCTAACTTGGTGGCTGTTTTAATTAGTAACCACCATCAATATTCTTTTGACCCATTATTCTCAATATTGTCAACTTCGTTTGTAGCAACCAGTACCTACTCACACTGAGCACAAGGACTTGCTGCCTCCACGCATGTGACTACAAAGATCTTTCCAGATGCTAAAAACATCCCCCCACCCCAAGTTCCCAGGTCCACAATCAACAAAGGTAGGTGTAGAGAGATTCTTGAAATGTTCAAGTGGAGGCATATAGATGTATGCTGTGTGCAAGAAGTACAATGGAAGGGGACCTCAGTTAGACTACTTGTAGGTAAGAGACATAGATATAAATTTTTCTGGGTGGGCAGCAATGATGGTTTAGGTGGTGTAGGTATTGTTCTAGCAGAGAAATTGGTGGATAAGGTGACTGAGGTAGTTAAGGTGTGTTATAGGATTATTAAGCTAAGAATTTCATTTAATGTAATAGTGTCATTTATCTCTGCATAAGTTCCATATGTCAAACTCACAAGTATTCAAAAGGATTGTTTCTATGAATCCCTTCTGTTGACTACATCAACAACAAAAGATGACATTCTCATCATGGCAGGGGACTTCAATGGTCATGTTGGAAAACCTCCAATGGATTCCATGGCATGCATGGAGGTTACAGTTTTGGTTCTAGAAATGAGGAGGGAACAAGGCTGCTGGTGCTTTGTGATGTAAATGACTTACTGGTTTGCAACACCAACTTCAGGAAACCTGCCATCCATTTGATCACTTATGAATTTGTTGGGCACACCAGCCAGACTGACTACATTCTCACCAGAAACAGGGACAGGCATATGCTTGTGAATGCAAAGTTGTTCCCAAATGAAGAATGTACAACTTAACATAGGTTAATGGTTAGCAACTTCAAACTTAGGGCTAGAAGGACACAGAAAAACAAACTGATATGGAAAAAGGGGTTACGAAAAAAAGAGGTTATGGTAATAGAGGTTTGATGAGAAGGAAGAAGAGACAGACATACAACATAGAGGAAAACAAAGTTTTTATGAGACAATCTACTGAGGGTAACAGACCAAATCTGTAGTTGGAGCAAAACTCTGCCAGACCATGGGTGAGTTGGTGGTGGAACAATGAGGTCAACAAGGCCATAAAAGTGAAGAGAATGGTTTGGAAAGAGGGCAATGTGGGGGTAGCAAAGAATCATATCAAATAGCAAAAAGAGAAGCTAGGCATAAGATTTATCTAGCTAAGGGCAGAGAGGAAGAGGTTTGTGAATGTCTTACAATGTGAAGATCGGAGACTTGAGGTGTTTTGAATTGCTAGACAGTGTGTCAAAGAAAATCAGGACGTTGTGGGAGAGAAGTGTGTACAGATGGATAATGGTATGCTTGCACTTAGTAACTCTGATAAGAAAGAGATATGGAAGAGCCACTATGAAAGGCTATTAAATGCGAAGAATGAATGGAAGAAACAGTCTCCTCCATGTGAACCCAACAGAAGGACCAGCTATCCTAGTTGACAGCAGTATGATAGATAAGGTAATTAAGGATATGAAGACAGGGAAAATCCATGGTCCATCAGTAGTTACTGTTGAGATGCTTAAAATATTTGATAGAGTATGATATGGTCTAGTTACCCATATAGTTAATCAGCTTATTCAGGAAGGCATAATCTCCAGTGGCAAGTGTAGCAGCATCAGAATCAGCTGCTACAAGGGTAAGGGAAATGACTTAAATGGAAGCATCAAATTACTAGACCCGGTCATGACAGGAACAGAATTAGACAAAATGAAATGCAGATTAGCTGTGCCAGGGAGAAACACTACTGATGCTATTATTACAGCCAAGCAACTGCAAGAGAAGTATTTAGCTAAGAATAAGCCATTGTACTTGGTATTTGTTGATCTGGAGAAAGCCTTCAACAGGGTCCCTTGCTAAGTGAGATGATGGCATCTGAGGAAGCTAAGGATAGACAAATGGCTTATGAAAGCAGTACAGGACATGTACAAGGGTGCTGTTAGTAAGGTAAGACTTAGCCATGAGTACAGTAATGAATTTAGTGTACAGATAGGTGTTCACCAAGGCTCGGTCCTCAGTCCCCTTCTGTTCATCATCGTCCTCCTGGCCATAACAGAGGGATTTAAGACTGGAAGCTCAAGGGAACTACTATATGCTGATAGTCTTGCCCTCATAGCAGAATCTGTAACAGAACTAGAAAAGAAATTTCAGATGTGAAAACAAAACCTAAAATCAAAGGGTCTCAAAGTTAACTTAGCAAAGACCAAGATCCTAGTAAGGAAAAATATCAGACAGGACCCTACTTGTTTCAGATAAATAACCTTGCTCAATATGAAGGAAAGGTGTAGGCAGGAATTCCATTCAGTGTACCCAGTGCAAGCTATGAACACACAAGAGGTGCAGTGGAATAGTAGGAAAGTTAACAAAGAAAGTAGTGCTTGTATGTGGAAGATGTACAAGAGCCATAAAGACTACAGATACATGGGAAACTGATTTCCTCAAATGCCCTCAAGGTTCTCTGGAAGTAATAGATACTTCTGCTACCTAGCAGAAGTATAATTAGCAGTGGAGGGAGATGTACTGAAAGTTTGAATGCTACAATAAGATTAGGATGGAGAAAATTCAGAGAGCTTTTACTTCTGTTGGTAAACAAAGGTCTTTCTGTCTCTCCAAGTGAAGGGAAGATTGTATCATACATGTGTATGAACAGCAATGATACACGGTAGGGAGATGTGGGCCCTGAATGCAGAGAACAAGTGAAGACTAGAGAGGAATGAAACCAGTATGTTCCACTGGATATACAATGTCAGTATATATCCACAACAGAGCATTGGTGTATTGAGATAAAAGTTAGGCATAAGAGGAATTAGATGCAGTGTGCAAAAGAGAAGACCATGCTGGTTTGATCATGTGATGTGTATGGTTGAAGACAGTTGCATAAAGAGGTGCAGATCACTTAAAGTGGATGGAACTTGTGGAATTTCCAAGCAAATATCACCAATATCCAAAACTTTATTATTACTGAGCTTCCTTACAGCTGCTGCGGTATCATCTTGTGTTGGTTCAACAGATAGTTCTATGAATGCAGGGAGGTCTACCATTTCCTCAATTATTCTCACATTTATATTTGAACATCTATTGAGATCAGAATAGTGCTGTATCCATCATTTTTGTAGGTATGGACATCAGTAAAGAGCTTTTGGCCATCAACAGATCTCAGCAGAGCTATAAACACTGTTCTAGAGCTTCAAACCTTTTTTTACAAAAGATAAAAAGACTTTTGTAACTTAAGTCTATAGCATCTTGCACATTGTCTGCTATTTGGTGCCACCACTTATTTTTTTCTTTGTTTGGAGACTTCATTGAATTTTTAATTTAAGAGATTTATATCTCATATCTTTGTTAGGATTATTTGACTTACTCGGAACTTTTTGCTGAGTTGCTGCTTTTCATGAAGATTAGTAATTTCCAAGTCACTGTCAATAAACCAATCTGCTACTTTCTTAGATCTGTACTCCAAAGTGGAAGGTACTGCATTATAGACTTGTGGTTTGAAATTTTCCCTTGGATTTTCTTGTTTCATTGCATCATGAAAACATTGCAATAAAGTGGGAGAATTATGGTTTGGTATGCTAATTCTCTTTGGTACACTAGAGTCATCCTCTCTAATTTTGGGCTCAATTGAAAAATTTAACTTCCCTCTCACAAGATCTGTCCAGTATTCTGCTCCTTTCATAGCTTGTACATTGTAGACATCCTTCAAACCTGATTAACATACTAAGTCATAGTCAATAAGGTGTCAGCTCTTAGATCTTGGATGCATCCATGTTGTTTTATATGTGTTTTTGTGCTGAAAGTGCTTGCTATCACGAGCCAATGTTCAGTGCAAAAAGTAAGGAGTGAGACACCATTTCGATTACATTTTCCTACACTATGTTTACCCAAGGCCAGCCACATCATGAAATCAGATCCCACGATCAAGTTGAAGTCACCCATAATTATTAGCCCATCACCAGCAGGCCCATTTCTCACCAATTCTCCAAGTTCATT
Source organism: Octopus bimaculoides (assembly GCF_046866305.1). NCBI lineage: Eukaryota > Metazoa > Mollusca > Cephalopoda > Octopoda > Octopodidae > Octopus > Octopus bimaculoides. The sequence continues at coordinate 23,487,522 of NC_142950.1, read as the reverse complement.
GTAGAATTGTTCAACAGATGCTTCTTTGTGTGATATCATGGGTACATAAACACTCATTAGTGTAAGGTACCTTCCTTTATTCAGATGCAGACAATACAACATCATATGTTCTGAGAAACCACTGGGATAGTTTTCAATAGATGAGCTGAAAGTTTCTAACAGCCAAGCCAACACCTGACTCTCTTCCTTGATTCTCTGCTACACTTTTCTAATAGAAAGTGTAGCCAAAGTCATGTCCATTGCACTGACCATCCCCATGTAGGTATGTTTCAGTGAGAGCCACAACATCTAATGAGTATCTTTTCAACTCCTAGGTGATCAATGTGGTTCATCTCTCTGGACTTTGACTAAAATTGTCATCAACTAGAGCATGCACATTCCAATAAGCAAGTTCCGTAGGGTGTTTAATCATCTCACGTTGTCGTTTGACCACTGTGGCAGAATAATGACAAGGCTCAGCCTTTGGCATACAGGGGCACCTGCTGAGTCATTCTCAAGCCCTTACTGCCATGAGTCATTCCTAAGCCCTTACTGCCATGAGTCATTCCTAAGCCCTTATTGCCATTTACTGATTTTCTTTTTTTCTTTGAGATTTTCCAATGAGTTTAATCTTTTAGCATCTAAACCAACCATATCTAAACCAACCAATAATTTAACTGTTTATTTTTCAAACCAGCCTAATCTGACCTCTCACACCTATGCTACAAAGTCATTCTAAAAATAAGCAATTACATCATCCAAATCTCAAACCTGTGAGATAATGCATGATTAATTCAAAACAGTGTCAATAAATAAGCATTACATCTGACAGAATAATCTGAACGCGGAAGGGTCAAAGTGCATTATAAGGTTACTGCCAAGCATACGGCTGATGTTAACTGAGCTTGTAGTGTCCAAGAAGTATCTGTGCAGTTGAATATATTTTGAGTGACATAGCTTGCACACGACTACCCCACTTCTTGACCATCGAAGATTTCATTGGTATGACATATGGAATGGCAAAACCAAAATCTTCAAGGGCCTCATGTTTTTATTTCAGAGTTAACTATCTCCTAGGCTAGTTGCCTTAACCAGGCTGCAGGGTCCAGTCTACCCTATGAGACAGAGATTACTAAAAAGGACTTTCAGCAATCAGAAACCTGATATTATAACAGACTTATGTTAGAGTTATAAATTAATGATATACAATTAAATAAAATACAATAGAAACCATATACAATATATAAAAATAAGAAACACAACACAAAATAAGATATAAACTTTTTTTATAAATGTTCAAAGTTAAAAATGTTGAAAGTTGAAAAGTAAAACTTATATATACACATATACACAGCCACACACATATACACAGCCACACACATATACACAGCCACACACATATACACACATTTGGATGGCTGTTGACTCTCACAAGTTCCTCAACTCTTTGACAGGTTTTGTTTTTCATCCCACAGAGTGTCCCGATATCACCCTCCACACCAAGCAAGCTTGGTAGGGTTACCAGTTCAGCTGCCCATGACCCAACCATGTGACAGGTTGTACTGGATAACATGTTACCAGTTACCAGTAGTACTCAAGAGTGACTTGACACACACACACACACACACACACACACACACACACACATATGTATATATATATATATATATATATATATGCGTTTTCTCTATGTGTATGCATGTGTTGCTATCTTATATCTGCTAGCTATTGTATGAAGAGGTGCTGCAAAGTTCCTGGATTTAAGAGTATCGTGAAAGAGAAGAGCTGATACCTTTACAGGTGAGATAGGAGAACTAGAATATATGCAAAAAATCAAGATGATATACAATATATCTTTCTCTTTTTTGCAGATTTAATGGATGATGACAGCTCCTACAGTGGAATTTGGTAAAATTGAAGCACAAGCAGTCTTGAAACTCCTTCTTTTGCAAGGCTAAGGAGCAGCAGAAATCCATTGTGAGATGAAGGAGGTCTTGAAGGATGGCTGCCCATCTTATTCCACGGTGAAAATCTGGGTGCCAAGGTTTTGGACTGATCATTTCAAGGTCACAGATGGGCCCCAGTCAGGACAGCCAACTTCTGCAACCACAGAGGACAAAGTCAACGTTTTGCACATCACAATTCTTGAGAACTGCTGGATTTAAGCTGAAGTCACAGCTGAGACTCTGGAGATTTCTGGCAAAGGAGTTGGCCACATCATCCACAACATTCTGGACATGAGAAAACTTTCCACAAAATGGGTGCTGAAATGCCTGAACACAGATCAGAAGCACATCAGAGTAATGACATTAAAAGCAATTTTGTACTGGTTTGCAGCAGGAGAAGCTGATTTTATAGCTCGTTTTGTCACTAAGGATGAAACTACCTCACCTGTAAAGGTATCAGATCATTATGATCCCCAGACCAAGTAGTAATCAATGGAGAGGTACTATAGTGGTTCACCACATTCCAAGAAGTTTCAAACCCAGAAATCAGCTGGAAAGATTCTGGCTTCAGTGTTCCGGGACAAAGGTTGCACCATCAATGCAGAATACTACCTCTCTGTTGGATGAACTGCATAAGGCTTTAAAGCAGAAATACTATGGAAAGCTGAGCCATGGTGTCCCGTTTTCATGAAAATACATGGCTTTGACTTCAAATTGGTAGACCACCCACCTTACTCTCCTGACTTGACCCCCACCCCACCTCCGCCTATCACCTCTTTCCACAACTGAAGGGAACAAAATTTCACTCTGACTCAGAGGTAATCGCTGCTGCAGAGGCCTGGTTAGAGGCCAACCTTCTGAGTTCTTTTTACAGGACTTTGTAAAACTGAAGGACCACTGCAATAAGTGTATGAATTTGAGAGGGGAATATGTTTAGTAAAATCATTTTCTTTTACTCAGACCCAGGAACTTTTCAGCACTCCTTTGTACTAACCTGTTAGTTGTCAATCTGTACTTGACTATTGCTTTATTCCGAAGCATATGTATATTGAGTTCTATCACCATGTTATTAGTATCACTATGCCTAAGCAATATATATACATATAATATATATATATATATTAAAGTTAGTAGTATGTGTGATGTGTGTGAAATTTGGCCGCTTTTTCAAGATACTTGTAGTGGTTCCCTCAGTGATATTCAACATGCTTTAACACTCAATACTTCTAACAAGTGCCACTTGTGGAGATTTTATGTTTGAAGTATGGCAGCTATTTCTGGGTGATCAAGTGATCATATAAAGCAGTCATGAGAAATTCCTTGTCTGCATATGGAACTTTGATCACATTCAAAACTAAAATAAGACTAAAACACTAACTTAATATAAGTTATCATTCTTTAGTTTATTTTACCCTCTTGGTCATGTTCTGAATGAACAAAGAAAATGTAGAGTAGAGAGGACATTTTAGTATTGCAGAGGACACAACAACCTCCCTAGTGCTGGTGCATGATAAAATGTACCTCATATACTCTCTAGAAGAGGTTGGTAATAGGAAGAACATCCATCAAGAGAAATCATGAAAAAAATTATGAGCAATGACAGTAATAACTGTATAATAACTGACTTGTGTAAAGATGACTTGTTATTTTTCAGAGTACAGATTATATCCACAGGTTCCTAAAAATTTGTATTTCACCTCTGGTATTAAAAAGGTTTCACATCCATGAACTAGAGGCTTGTTCATTGGTTTGTTTAAATAGCTTATTTGTTGCAGCATTAATTTCCCATTTGATAGTTCTAACAAATGCCACTTGTATGAAATTTTATGTTTTCACATGGATGTTTATGTCACTGATTAAATGATACATTCTGTCTTAGAGGTCCTTGAAAGAAACGCCTTGCAATATTTAATCTGACATTAAGACAGTGGGCTGGCAAAAACTTAGCACATCAGGCAAAATGCTTAGTAGAATTTTATTTGCGGCGAGCTGGCAGAATCGTTAGCATGCCGGGCGAAATACTTAGCGGTATTTCGTCTGCCGTTACGTTCTGAGTTCAAATTCTGCCGAGGTCGACTTTGCCTTTCATCCGTTCGGGGTCGATAAATAAAGTACTAGTTATGCACTGGGGTCGACGTAATCGACTTAATCCCTTTGTCTGTCCTTGTTTGTCCCCCCTATGTTTAGCCCCTTGCGGGCAATAAAGAAATAAGAATTTTATTTGCCTTTTAAGTTCTGAGTTCTAATTCCACTGAGGCTGACTTTGCTTTTCATCCTTTCAGAATTGGAAAAATAAGTACCAGTTGAACATTGAGGTTGATGTAATTGACTTACCAACTTCTCTGAAATTGCTGGACTTGTGCTAAAATTTGAAACCAATATGTAATCTGGCTTTAAGGCAGCAAACTGGCAGAAGCATTAGGATGCCAGGCAAAATGCTTAACAACATTTTGTCCAGCTTATATTCAGAGTTTAAATTCCACCAAAGTTGACTTTGCTTTTCAGAAACTTCTAGCCCTGGGCCTAAATTTGAAATCAATATTCCTAACAAGTGCTACATGTAGGAAATTCTATGCTTTTGACATGGATGTTTATGTCATTGATTAAATGAAACTTTCTGTCTTAGAGCTCATTGGAAGAAATGCTTTGCAGTATTTAATCTGAAATTTTGTGATCTGAGTTCACATCCTGTTGAGGGCAAGTTTGCCTGTAGGTGATGAGGAGGGGAGGGCTTCAATAACTAAATTTCCAGTCTAGAATGGGGGTCAGCTGAAGATGTTAGAATACTGAACAAGATACCTCATGGAATTTGTTCCAGTTCTTTGCATCCTGAGTTGAATCCCCATTATGGTGTAGGTGGCAGACTTAATCTGCCACCAACTTAGTCCTTGGGGTGTTTTAGCAGAATCCGTTCTGTTGTGAGACATTCATGTATGGTCAGAGGGATTTTTTTTTAATTCTTAGAATCCAAGACATAAAGGTCAGAGAGAAGGTCACTGATAACAAAATAGAAAAGTTTCATATACTTACTCTTTGGCCCCTTTGATATTGTCTACAACACCACTATAAAGGAAAAAGAAAAAAAAAAAGCAATATAAGATATTCAGGAAGAAAACCACCATCATCATCATCATCATCATCATCATCACCATAACAATCATCAACAACAACAGCAATAATAAATAAACAAATAACAAAGAAACAACAACAACAACAACAGCCAATGTAAACATACAGTTCACATTTTAGATGTCATTTCATACTAATACAGGTGACAGATTGCAGCCATCTGCAAGATGTTTGACATATATATATATATGACACACAAACACACACATATATATATATATATAATAAAAACAAGCTTGTTCTCAGCTTAAAAAACAACAAAATAAATGTTTCAACCATGAAACCCTGGGTAGCAGTAATTAACAAGACTTGTGTTTCTTATTATAACATTATCTTTACACTCTTAGCTGACCAACTTCTATTCTACTTTACCACATCACAAAATATATATATATATATATATATATATATATATATATATAGTTTTAGGGAAAAGAACCAAGGTTTAATTGAGTTTTTACCTGTAATTTTGGATTTTGTCCTTAATATTATATATATATATATATATATATATATATATATATATATATATATATATATGTGTGTGTGTGTGTGTGTGTGTGTGTGTGTGTGTGTGTGTGTGTGTGTGTGTGTGTGTGTGTGTTTGCTTTTATGTTCAGTTATAATAAAAACAATTTTGCATTAATCTGATGAGCTAATTTATACATTTATAGAGTACAAATTTATTATTCTTAAACAAAAATATTATTGACCGTGACTTTGACATTTCAGCAGTTCAACTAACCAGAACTTCAAAGTCACTGTCAATAATATTCTTGTTTAAGAATATATATACATACACACACACACACACACACACACACACACACACACACACACATATATTGAGATTTCACTAAGGCTTAGTAATACTAATAACCTGATGTTAGAATCGATATACATATGCTTCAGAATAAAGCATTAGTGGAGTACTGAATATAATATGAAATTAAAGAAGTGACAAGGGAACAGGAATTACATAATCAACTTCATTAGCTCACAGTTATTTCTGCTATATGATACACTGCACTCACAGCTGAGTGCTTGTGCATCATTTTAGAGTTTTTTTTCTTTGAAGCTTCTAAAATGAAATGCATGTTTATTTGAGAAAGCCTTTATATAGATGGAGAAGAAGCAGCCCTCCAGAAATATGTAAGCTTAGATAATTTTGTATCAAGATGTAAAAAGAATGGCACAATCAAGAGAGAGCTGGAAGCACACTGTGACCAGCAATGTGTAACAGCATCTGAAGGTCTAGATTCTGTGATATACACACACACACATACAGAGGTGCATAGTGAATCCTTATATAAATGACTATTAAATAGTTGCATAAAAAAAAGATGGAATACATATGCATGTCCAAAAACATTTAAACATTGTACATATAACTGACCATAGGATCTTAGACAGAAAAAACAATTGGAGACTGATACAATATGAGATAATCTAAGATTTAGAGAGATGGGGTGGGGAGAAAAAGGAAATGGGGTGTTACAGTGATAAAACTGTTGAGATTGGACAATAAACAGGCTAATGCAATAGCAAGCAAATACTTTATATAGATTCCAGCATATATATAGAAAGAAAATACATGTGTGTGTGTGCATGTGTGTGTGTGTGTGTTCATACATTTACATGTATACATATATACATACACATATAAAGACATACATACTCACTCACACACACACACACACATATATATATATATATATATATATATATATATATATATATATATATATATATGTAAAAGAAGGAAATCCATACATATGTACAAATACAATTATACATCTGCATACCAATATACAGACAGACAGACAGGACACAGACAAACAGACAGATACAGAGACACACACACATACATATATACATATTTGTACATGTGTATATATATTTATATGTACTTATATACATATAAACATATATGCATATATTTATACACACACACGTGTGTATGTTTTTAGATATATATATGTGTGTGTGTATATATATATATATATATATATATATATATATATATATATATATATGCATATATACATGCAGACATTAATGGAGATAAAGAGAGTTAGGCTTGATATAAATTATATTTACATGGTGCACAAATAAAAACCACAAAAAATGCATGGAATAAGATAAGAAAATATGTAATTTCATAACTCAACAGCTGCTTCAGGAAACCCATAGTTATGGAATAACTATACTAACCATAAATTGCAGATGAAATATGCAAAAAGTTATGGGTATGTAACTAGTAGCCAGTCACATGAAGATATTGCCATAAGTCCAGCTCCCCTCGTCGTGAGAAGATTGGCAAATGTGGTTCATATAGTAGAGCAAGCAGAAATAAACAGTTAAAGGAAGAGAGGAAGCAGAATGAGATGAGGGGTGAGGGAATGAGGAGGGAGGACGACTTCTAGATCATAAGAAAGGAAGGATAGAATAGAACAGAAGAAACAGAGAGAAGAAAGAAGGAGAGAAAGTAAAGTTAAAATCATCCTAGCAAAAGGAAGTGTGATGGATTCATATAGTAGAGCAATTAAAGATAAAGTTAAGGAGACCATAAAATCAGTCAGAAATATCAACTAACCAGACAGAGAAGCAGGAAGAGATAAGCACTGAGGTAAAGTAGTAGGAGTGGGTGTAGTGGAGGAGGAAAGTATGTTGTGAGAAAGAGAATAAGGAAATTTGGTACTTACATATTCGGATAAAAAGTAAAAAATTCATCCACAATTAGGAGAAATTATAAAGACTTTTAATAATGAGCAAATGTGGAATAAAACTTATGTGTACATGAAAAAATCACATCAGAAAATCTATTGAGTAAGGAGGTATTATAATGCTTAGCAATATATGGAGTACCCTCACTAACTATGGACCAGGACAAGGTAAGATAATGTCCTGTGACTTGTGATGTATATATCTAGCTAAGGAAGTAGAGAGTTTAGAGGCTTCATTTGAAAATGAGCTCAGGTTAGCCTGGTAGTGATACTTGAAATCAAGTGTCCCCAATGTAGACCTTAGCTTGGTAGGAATGTGGTGTTATAACCAGACATTTACCATGTTGTATATCATAAATCATATATATCATATACCATGATATAGTGTAAACAAACTCCATCTAACAGACATAATTGGGAAACCCAACTATTACAGGGTTTTATCATTACTGGTAGACTTATGCTTAATCTCCAGCCTATGCTGATTTATAAAATCAACTATCCCCAAGGGAGAACCACAAGTGTTATCAATTCTCATCTGGAGCTGAGAGGGGGCTTCACCACAATCACAAGAGCTATGGTTCATGAACCAGGGGTAATAATGCTACCATCACTGTTAATGTGGGTACGACCTATGAAGAACTCATCTGGCTTCCACCCTGACTGTGGTTAGAGTAGGAGCAAGATGAGTGCTTCATAGGGCCCACGATAAGGTAGCTATTTGCACCTATTGGAGGAGGTAATTATAGATCCCAATTTAGGGATTGTGGAGTATGAGATTTTTATAGATATATTAAAGATGGGGTAATATTTATTGTGGGATGGGAAATTAAAGCTAGATATATTGCAATATAACTTGGGTAAAGATTTAACCTGGAAAGAGAATGAGGATGCAAACCATGAGATGTCCTGTTTTCTGCCTTTGGAGGTTTTAAAATCCAGTGTAGTGTTAGGGGGCTAAGCTCAGGAGGCCAGAAATTATTCCACCTCTGGGGTGGCCAGAGTACTGGATGTGTATTGGTCACAGGGGAATACTGCTAGTGAGTGGCATGATGTGGATTAGTAGGAGCAAACTTGGGGGCCAGAGATTCTATACCAGGAAAGAGGAGCTCAAATTTAGTTTTGAACCTAGTATTGAGAATATATGAGATTCTCTCAAAGAAGTTGCTGTTTCAGGGTGAGAGTGCTGGGGGCTGAGTATAATACAGGGTGTGATTATTAAAGATATCCTTATTGGCTCATAGGTTAGAGATCCTAATAGAAATGCCAATAACTATACTGATAAAGGAAAATCTAGGTGATTAGAACAGACACTGAAATATAATGACTCATTCAGCTAATGGTAAGGGTTATAGAAGTTAGTATCTAAGTTGAGATTTAGCATCCAAATTGAGATTCACATCTAAAATGTTAGCTATTTCAGTACTGTTTTTGAATGAGATAGATAGATTATAATTTTTTAAAAACTTGTGGAGGGCCTTCTGGATACAGTCAAAGGATAGCCAAGATGTACCTAAGGTTGTGAGAAGAACATCATCCGAACAGATCAGGGAAGTGCTAGTTTATTTGAGAGAGAAGAAAAAGACCAGTCAGGTCTGTAACCAGAGCAGATTCCAAGAAACCCATCATAATACCAAAAAGATCTGTAGAGTAACTACAGGACCAATATTTGTTATTAAAAGACAAAAATGTTTTTCTCAGCTACACTATTCATACACACACACACACACACACACAAACAAGAAAGCATAGCCATGGTTACAGATTAAATAGAGGCAACAGGTCAGAAACAGACATTTCTGTGACTTCAGACAAACTAAAAAAAATCATTCATTGCTGGTAGAGACACCATATTTCATTATACAACCATAATATATTGGGTCATCCCATAAATAATGCAGTTTTTTTAATACTTCTTTTATTTTTCAAAATTAAGATAAACAAAGTTCTTTTTTAATCTAAAATATACTTTTCTACAATGCTCTTCCATCTATCCGGTAGACTTGCAAGGCCCGTCTTCCAAAATTCACTTGCCCATGATGTAAAATAATCCTCCAGTACTGTTCTGACCTCATCTACGGAATTCATATTTTTTCCGTCCAAATGATTTTGGAGACTGCAGAATAAATGTTAATCAGATGGGGCAATAATGTTTTTTCAGTTTCCTTCTTCCAAATCCACTCACAAGGCTTTGCTTGGCTCAAGGTTGTAGAAGACATTTACCCAACGTACCACACAGTGGGACTGAACCCAGAATCATCTTACCACACTGCCACGTCTGCACCTATGTGTACAATTTTATATATGTACACAACTTATACATATATAGAAAGTGTGTATGAATGTATAATTACATACTATTTATATATGTATCATTTGAATTTATATATATATACATATATACACACACATATCTTTTATGTTTTACTTGTTTCAGTCACCATGCTCGGGCACTGCTTTGAAGAATTTTAGTCGGCAAACTCGACCCCAGAATGTATTTTGTTCTTTTTTACAAGCCTAGCACTTTTACTATTGGTCTCATTTGCTGGATTGTTAAGTTACAAGAACATAAACAAACCAACACCAGTTGTAAATGGGGTGGGGAACAAATACATACACAAGGGAATACACACACACACACACACACATATATATATATATATATATACAAACAATGGGCTTCTTTTAGCTCCTGTTTATCAAATCCACTAACAAGCCCTTGGTCATTTGAAGACTGTAATAGAAGACACTTGCCTAAGGTACCATGCAGTGGGAAGGAACACAGTAGCATGTGTTTGTGCAGCAAACTTCTTAGCACCTAACCATACCTACACTTATAATGTACACTATCTATATAAAGTAACTGGCGTTAGGAAGGGGATCCTGCCATAGAAACCATGTCAAATCAACATGGACAACAGACATTAAATGATGAAATGCATTTGTATATATTATATATGTACACACACACACACACATATATATATATATATATATATATATATATATTGTGTGTGTATATGGGTGTGTGTAATTTGGGTGTACATGTATATATGTAACAACAACTTTGGCCTTCGTCAGATTAACTTTAAGGTCCTTTGATTCCAGGTTTTGCTTCCATGCCTGGGATTTCATCTCCAGTTCCACCACAGATTCTGCTACAAGAACAACGTCATCAGCAGGAGAGTTGTTATGAGACATATAATAAAGATCTCTAATCATTTAAATAAACAACTTAATGACAGTGAGAAATGCTACCTCAAAAAGGCACTCTTTAGAGACTGAAGATAGACTCTCCCATGAAAGAGAAAGCACAGAAAGAGAAACCAGCATGGTGGGGAAAATAAAAACTAATTCTGAAGCCTTCTACAAGTTTGCAGAAGAATGTGTCTTGGTGCACTATGAGGTAAGGCCATTGTTACATATGTGTGTGCATGCGATAATCATCATTTAACATCTGTTTTTCATGCTGGTTTGACAGCGGCTAGCTAGGCAGAAGATTGCACGAGGCTTCTTGGCAGGGATTTTACGGCTGGATGCCCTTTGTAACACCAACCACCTTACAAAGTGTTAGCTGTAGAAACCATACTAAATCTGACTGGAACCTGGTGCAGCTCTCCAGCTTACCAGTTCCAGTCATACTGTCTAACCCATGCCAGCATGGAAAGAGGACTTTAAATGATGATGATGTGTGTGTGTATATGAGTGGTTGGCGTTAGGAAGGGCATCCAGCTGTAGAAACTCTGCCAAATTAGATTGGAACCTGGTGTAGCCATCCGGTTGCACCAGTCCTCAGTCAAATCGTCCAACCCATGCTAGCATGGAAAGCGGACGTTAAACGATGATGATGATGATGAGATATATATATATATATATATATATATATATATATATATATATATATATATATATATGTGTGTGTGTGTGTGTGTGTGTGTATATATATATGTGTGTGTGTGTGTGTGTGTACAAATACATATATGTCTACATATATATATAAACACATATATATAAACTTATATATGTGGTGGAAACCTATAATTCTCTGTATGTAAACATTAAAAACAGGAAAAAATTCAATAATTTGTCCCAAGACAAACCCTGACATTCACAAAATACTTCCAAATAATAGAAGAGACCAAAATAGACTGCCAAACCAAAGAAAACATACCAGGAAGAATCCAACATACCAACATAGCCGAAACAATGGAAGAACAGACCAAAATAGACCATTAAAGCAATAGAAACTTATTGAAAACATACCAACATACCAAGGCAGGTGACATTATGTCTGCACACCCTCCCTCCAACAAAACAGAATAATGGAAAGACAGAACAAGAAGCCTTCTTTAGGAACTGGAGCTCCAAGCAGAAATGAAAGGAAATCCTAATGATACAAAGGGTCGAAGAAATACTGAGCCAAGTGATCCAAATGTAATAACCGTATCTCAATGAAACCTCATGGAAAATGAAATAAAACTTCTGGTATATGGACTTAAATTTATACTACTGCCAAAACCTGACAGAAAAGATTTTGTAAAAGATACAGAGAAATTTTCCAGAGAACTTCACCTATGGGAATTCTTCCAAAAGTAAACATGATGGCAATCGATCATTTGTGAAAAAGAAAATGGGATTTAAACCTCCAATGAACACTTGGAGGAATACATAATGTGTCTGAAAAGATCAGCAAATTCAAAACACTCTGACAAGCTATATAAAAGCAAACATGATGAATGAAGAACAAAATGCACTGGAATGTCTACAGAAAGATTCCTCAATAGTTATTAAAGATGCTGACAAAGGAGGAGATACTGTAATCATGGACAAATAAATAAAAAAATAAATGCGCACTTTGAAAGCCTAGCCAGGCTCATGGGCCCAGTTTCCCGGTTTCAATGGCGTATGTGTTCCCAGCTGGACAGGACACCAGTCCATCGCAGCGTTACTCATTTTTGCCAGCTGAGTGGACTGGAGCAACGTGAAATGAAGTGTTTTTCTCAAGAACACAACGCGCCGCCCAGTCCAGGAATCGAAACCACAATCTTATGATCATGGTGCTGACACCCTAACCACTAGGCCATGCGCCTCCATGTAATCATGGACAAGAACAACTAAATGTCTGACATTTCTACAAGAAGTTAGAAACCAATGCAGATAAACTAATAATGAATAAAACTGGTAAATAAATGGATAAATTCAAGAATGATAAACAAGAAACTTTTACAGACTACCAAAAATTCAGAAATCTAAAGAAGTCAATAACAGGTTAAAGGACCCACAAATACGTGAGAAAATTTCTAAACCATCTTACCTAAAATTACATTGGATTGTTGCAGGGCCAACACCTATATCCCAACAATTAAAAAATTTACTGAGCATAATTTTGAAACCATTGTGCAAATTATCTCTAGTTTTATCAAAGATGACATGAATTTCCTAAACCATGTTCCAGAAAGAGTAGATAAAGGGACAATCCTGATTAGTTTTGACATAACCAGTCTCAACACAAATATTCTCCCACAAATTAGGAATAGAAGCAACAGAATTCTGGATGGACAAATAGCCACAGGGAATTCAAGAAAGATTCCCAGAAGAATTTATACTTAAAGGATTACAAATAATACTAAAAAAACAACTACAACTTCTTTGTTAACCAATATTATCTACAAATAAAAGGTAAGGCAGCAAGAATGAAAGTTGCACTGACAAAGCTTGAAAGAAATGAAACCAGTATGCTCTGCCAGATGTGTAATGTCCAACAGAGCATGCTGGTTTAGTTTCTCTCAAGCCTTTACATGTCTTCTCCATTCACAGCCCATGTTTCACTACCATGTAGCATAGCTGTCCATATACAACTGTCATAGCTTCTTCCTTTCACTCTGAAGAAGAGGACCTTTGTTCCCAACAAAAGGCTCTTTGAATTTTGCTCAGCTGGTTCATATTCTAGGAACTATGCTTTCAAAGCAACTTCCTCAACTTCTAATTTGGCCACCTAAGCAATGGAAATTATCTACTACTTCTAAGGATCCCCCACCCCCCACCAGACATTTGAGGAAATCTACTTCCAATACATTCTTAGTGTTTATCGCACCTGCATACCTGCCACACACAAAGATTGCTTTCTGTGTTACCTTTCCTGTGATTCTATTGCATTTCTTATGTGCCCAGAGCTTGCACTGGGTACACCTTATGGGATTTCTACATATATCCTTTCTACGTATCAAGCAGGGCCATCTCCCTGAATGGGTTAGTTATTCATATGCTTTCCTGCTTATTAGGACTTTGGTCTTTGCTCAAATGACTTTAAAGCCTTTGCTTCCACACTTGACATTTTTTGTCTAATTCAAGTAGAGATTCAGCTATAACAACAAGGTCATCGCCATGGGCAGCCAGTCTTAACTTCCTCTGTTATGGCCTGGTGGACTATGATAAACAAGAAGGGGCTGAGAACCGATCCTTGGTGAACTATTTGCACACTAAATGCATTGCTATACTCATTGCCAACTTTCACCTTACTGACAGCATTCCTATACATGGATTGATGGCTTTCACCAACCATTCATCTACCCCAAGCCTCTGCATTGACCATCAGATGAGGGAGCAAGGGGTTCTGTCAAAGGCCTTTTTTCAGGTTAACAAATACCAAGCACACAAACAAGCATATCAAATATACATTCCCATCATCAGCTGCCAAATGAATATCATCATGGTTTCGACACCTGGGCAGTATCATTCAATCCAATGGTGTCAACAGCATTAAAAACATAAACGCTGCCTGAGAATCAATAGAAATGAGCAGGAGTGAAACATTAGTGTAGTATGTCCATTACACCAACACCTGCTTATGATACACACAACGACATCAAATTAAAAAGATTAATATTAACTTGCAGTTATATAATTTAAAAACATGAAATATTAATATGAAAGTAAAAGTAAAAAGTAAGAATATACTAAGAAGCTGAAAGTATTTTGAAACAATCAGTAATGCAATCACATGCAGAAAAAATTGTTCAAAACATGTAAAGGATGAAACTGTCCTTTACATGCAATTGCTGATTATGTCAGAGTGTTAAAACACAAGTTCTGTGAAAATGTGAAATGTTAATGTACAACATTCAACGAAAGGTTAATGGTTATTTTGACAATGCAATACCAGTAATGGTGTAGCTACTGCAAAAGGAAAGAAACATGTTACTTTTCAGTGGACGGATGGATAACTAATCAAGAAAATGAAAATATAAAATCTATTAAGGACATCAGATTTCTTACTGAAGTCTTACTTAATAAGAACATTTTTTAAAAAGCTACAAAAAAAAAATTATCCAACAGTTTGGAATCAGGAAATGAAACATACAAAGCTTGTCATACCACTCAGTAATCATCATATAGTTGGATTTACCACCCATGACTGAGTTGTTTAATTCTAAGTCAGCAGTGGTCAAGCAGATTTATAGTAAAAAAACGTATTCAAAGGATAACAATTATGCTTTTGTATATCCATGATTTCATCGTTCAATGTGTCTTATTTTTAAGGGGAGAAGGGATTTACTTGGAGAAATTTAGAAGCAGTTGTTAGCAGAGTTCAATAAATGCATAGAAGATCCCTAGTTAACTCATGTTGTATGACTATGCTATGCTTTCCTTAGTAAACTTTGATTTATTAGATTTTTTTAAAGATACTTACTCTATAAAATTGTTTTACCTGTTTCAAATTTTTAGTTAATATCTGGAATTCACAAAGACACACACAAATGATATTATGTCCATCTCTCTCACATAAAAGGCGCTCAGTCCACTCTGCGGGGTGGTTGGTGTTGAGAAGGGTTTCCAACCATAAAAACCATGCCAAGACAGACACAGAAGTCAAGTGTAGACTTCTGCCTGGCCAGCTCATGTCAAACTGTCCAACCCATGCCAGCGTGGAAAGCAGATATTAAACAATGATGATGATATACATATACAAACACACACTCACACATATATATACATATATATAGAGAGAAGTGAGTTCACACAAATGAAAGAAAGTGGTGCTCAACACATTTGGTGGGTGTTGCATATATTATTTACTAACAGTTGAGTCAGCTACATGCAGCTTAAAGTTTTGCAGGCTCATCAAACGAACCTATCCTGTCAGGCTTGTGGAGACCAAATGAGAAAAGTCAAAGATGGTTTCTAGGTGTTAGGTCGCTATTGGTCAATTCATGTCACATAGTGCTGTTAACCTTTAGCACACAAGAGGAGTATCATATCCCCACCCCCATGAGATTTCTCCCCTCTCAATGCAGCACAATGTGCCTGCAGCTACAGGTGACATAATGCACCAAAGTGAGCTAAAGGTTAATATGGTAGTGACATCAATTCAAATCTTTATTCCTAGGACCACATGATAGGACTGGATATTATTGAGTAGCTAGGAAGTAGGGTAAGATCTATTACACCAGTTAGTTGGTGTGTGTGTGTGTGTGTGTGTATCTGGTGCATGTGCATATGCTGTGGGCATGTGTGTGGTGCACATTCATTTTACTATTGAGAGATACTGCTGATTGGTGGAGTAAGCATATATATATCTGGTGTATGTGTGTGTGTGTGTGTGTGTGCACATGTGCATATCCATTGAGTATGTCTGAGTGTGTATGTATGTGTATCAGTGTGTGTAAGTGCTACAGTGCTGGTGTATTGGATTCAAAGCCACACAGTTGCAACAGCCTATTTTAGGGGGTAACCAGATCTGGCATGTGTGTGTGTGTATCAGGCATGTGCATATGTGTGTATGGTGACATGTGCATGTATATGGTGTATGTGTATCTGGTGTGTGTGTGTACCTGGTATGTACATGTATGTGTATCTAGTTTACGTGTGTATAACTGCTGTATGTATGTGTACATCAGATACATATAGACACGCACCAGATACACATACTCATATACAGTAATCCCTCTACTATCACAGGTGTTACATTCCAAAAAACCCTGCGATAGGTGAAGCTCTGTAAAGTAGGAACAGTACCATACTGTATATTTTAAAAATTATTTCTATAATTTGTATATATTTATTTTACTATAAATGCAAAACACCACCACAGAAGAATCAGCATGAGCTTAAATAATAAACTGCGATAGGTGAACCATGACATGGTAAGAGATTACTGTATCATGTACACTAACACACACATCAGCAAACTGAGGTCACTAATAGATCATACCCTACTTCCCAGACAGAGGGTTGTGGGCTGTTGACCAATATCCTGTCCTAGCGTGTGGTCCTAGGAATAAAGATTTGATGCCACTAATATGTTAAACAACAGCATGTGACCTGCATTAACCAATAGTGGCCCAACATGTAGAAGCCATTTTGGACATGCCTTATTCAATCTCTACAAGCCTACGAAACTAAGTTACATAGAACTGAGTCAAACTGTTACTAAATAATACACACACACACACACACACACACACAGGTGCAGACACAGCTGTGTAGTAAGAAGTTTACTTCCCAACCACATGGTTCTGGATTCTGTCTCACTATGTGACACCTTGGGCAAGTTTCTTTACAATAACTTCAGGCCAACCAAAGCCTTGTGAGAGGATTTTTTTTTAGATGGAAACTGTAAGAACCTTATTGTATATACATTTCTCTCTCTCTCTCTCTCTCTCTCTCTCTCTCTCTCTCTGTATCAGTGTTCCCCCCGCCCTGCCAACCACAACCACTTGACAACTGGTGTTGATGTGTCTATGTCCCCAAAACTTAGTGGTTCAACAAAAGCGACCAATAGAATAAGTACCAGGATTAAATAAAAAAAAAGTAATACTGGGGTCAAATCATGTGGCTAAAATTCTTCAAGGCAATGCCCCAGCATGGCCACAGTCTAATGACAAACAAATACAACACACACACACACACACACACATACATATTTTATGTTGATAGGGTAAAATCCAAGCTGTAACCTCTTGAGGCATGTATTTGCTGTCACTGTTGTACTGATGTGAGGCACATATTAGAGTTGAAAATTCTGGAAATTATGTAATAAAACAGGAAGCTGGAAATTTCTTTTTTGGTATTATTTATTCACCATTATATTCACCATTATACATGTTGCATTTGCTAAAAGAGAATCACAAATTTGTACATGTTGGAAAAACATGTAAGACATTTCCTATTAGAAATACCCCCAAATATTTCAGGTAGAGAATCAAATAATAATCTAGAATTATAATACTATAGTATTATTTGATTCTCTGTCTAAAGAATTTCTAACAGCAAATTTCTGACATGTTTTTCCAATGTGCACAACTTTGTGATTGCTATTAGCAAATGAAACATACGTAATGGTAAATAAATAATACTGAAAACATTTGTACAACTTCCTGTTTTGTTTTTTTATATATCTATATCTCTTTCTGCCTATATGTATGTATATATATCATCATCATCATCATCGTCATTTAACATCTGTTTTCCATGCTAGCATGGGTTGGACGATTTGGCTGAGGACTGGTGAAACCAGATGCCTACACCAGGCTCCAATCGGATTTGGCAGAGTTTCTACAGCTGGATGCCCTTCCTAACACTATATATATATATATATATATATATATATATATATATATATATATGCTATCATTGCTATTACTTCATTAAATACAAATATGATAAAGAGAGGGCACAAAGGAAGCTATTCAAAGATGCAGAGCAAACTACATTGCATATAACCAGTATGTTACCTAAAACCTTCTGGGATATGATATACATAATATTTATGTATATGGGAAAGAAGAAATGAGTAGTAACAAAAATGTCTGAAGGAAGATGAAAATACTTTTCATGAGTCCAAATCACTATTTAAAGAACAAAAAACACTGTCAATGATTCAACATTGAGAAGATGATATCAAAAAGTTCCTGGACTAGTTCTGTAGTGTGCCAACAGGTGGCAGCACATGGTTGTGTGCACAGTGAGAGCTAGCAGTGACCTTCATGAGGCAGTGTGCTGAATTATATTGCTGTGCTTACTTTGCAAGTTGTGAAATTTGTGTTTTTGTGATCTTGAGTATGCTGTAGTATGTGATTTTTGTTATGGACAGGAAGTTGGAACAAAGAGTCAACATGAAATTTTGAGTTAAACTTGGGAAGTCTGCTACAGAGACATTGAGCATGCTTCGGCAAGCTTGTTGTGATGAGGTAATGGGTCACACGCAATGTTTCGAGTGGCCAGGTGCTTCAAGAATGAAAGAACATCCCTGGAAGACGATGAGCAATCTCGAAGACCTGCCGCAAGCATCACCCCTGCAAATGTGGGGAAAATTCATCAGCTTGTGTATGAAGATTGTCAGAGAATCAACAATGTTTTGGAACATTTGAGGGAGGACATTTGGCAAAAGCAACCGGATCTGTAGAGCACGAAGAATTGAATTCTTCCCGACAACAATGTACCTTGTCATCGAGATCTCACTCATGAGTTAATCGCCAAAAACAACATGGTATCACCTCCTGTTTGCCAGATTTAACACATGCAAACTTCCATCTCTTCCCCAACATGAAAATGCAGTTCAAAGATCACCATTTTAACACTGTTGTCAAGATCAAGAGCAAATTGCAGAGGGTCCTCAACTTGCTTACAAAAAACGGCTTCCAGGCCGGATTCCAAAAATAGCAGGAACACTGGGACCAACGTATTACTGCGCAAGATGACAACATCAAAGAAGATATTAAAACTGAGGTAAAGAAGTTATTTTTTATTAAACCTAACTCATTTTGGAACCTTTTGATACCACCTCATAAAGTAAATATATTTCAAAATGGTCTTTTCTGAAAGAATTATATTTTTCAAAAAATTTGACATCCAACATTATAAGGCCTCAATCTGAGACAAACTAGAACAAAGAAGTCTGTTGCTTAAAGCACTTGCTTAAAATGTTTGATATTATTGTCTTTTTTTTTTCTTGTTTTTTTTTGTTTTTTCTCTAAGTCTGCTGCTGGGTGTGATATTATAGAAAGAAACTACACAGTACATAACTGCTTATATAAATGATCATCTAGGAGAAAAGTGTGTTATTACAATTATGCTGTCTTAACCCTTTAGCATTCAGATTACTTCATCAAGTGTAATGCTTATTTATTCACGTTATTTTGAATTAATCATACCTTATCTCGTAGCTTTGAGATTTCAATGATGTAATTGCTTATTTTTAGAATGATATTGTAGGGTAGGTGTGAGATGCCAGATCTGGCCAGTTGGATCAAAAAACAGGTAGAATATATGGGCCAGATATGGCCAGTTTAAATGCTAAAGGGTTAAAAACAAATAGAGCAATGCAATTAAATGCATGATGCAATCATGAATGACAAGATTTGAACAGATCAATTCTATGTTGTGTTTATTTATAGATGTAAGTATGTAAACACAAATAAGAAAAGGGAGTGCTCAATACTGAAAATAGAGTGATGTCAATTTTTTTGGAAGCTGAAACTACACACATCATCACTCCAAGTTTCTTGCTGATGATTTTTTAGGCAATTAGGAAAATGGATTGAGCAATCTGGTATACAATGAACATGTGTTAAAATGTTTAAATATTACAGTGAACATTGGTTACTTGCATAGAATAGAAAAGGACGATTACAGGACAATATAACCACTGTTTGAGAGAACGACAGACATGAGACTAAATTATACATTGCAATATAGAAGATATAAGACGTATATGTGTGTTACTACAAAATGTATTTATGCAAGAGGGTAAAAATAACATTTAAATTGATTTGATAATTACATGTGAGTAAAAATAACTCTGTGAGAAAAATAATTTATGGCTGTTCAGCATCTTTAAAAGTGAAGTGATAAAATATTAAATAACGTGTTCTCCCAACTTCTGTGAATTTCCCTCTTCTATTTTTTCTTTTCCCAAAGAAAATATTTTATTTTAGTACTTATGGGAGCAACTGTCTTCGAAGACACATATTGTTGTTCAATGCTCGAAATGAGGAGTAGATAGGCAGCTAATAACTGATGAAGGGTCATTCTTTGTGTTACTTGTTCTGTTTTCCATTTGTTTTCGTATTTCATGCTGTTTACTGTTGGTGACATCCTGTACTCATATATGCGTATGTATATATATATATATATATATAAACACTCAGGTACATATGCATATGCACATATAAGTATAATTGTACATAAATATATACATACAAATGAAGATATGTTTACACATGTATCTATATGTATATATATATATATATATATATATATATATATATGCATGTACACAAATCCTTACCCACAGCTATACATTTGTACATTCTGGTGACTGTGTATTCTCATACAGTCATATACAGAGATGCAACTGCACCCATTCACATACACAAAACTTGCTGCACACACTTTTATGCATATGATTGTGTGTGTGTGTGTGTGTGTGTGTGTGTGTGTGTGTGTGTGTGTGCGCACGCGCGTGTACACAGTTGAGAACTTTTAGATAACTGTAGTTAAGATTGGTGAGTAGAAAAATATACCATTTGTTGTTAATACAAAATTCTTTTTTTGTACATATTTATGGTAAGATAGGAGAGATTGTCATGTTAAGCTGTTTAGCCATCTTTTTCTAAATAACTTGACTTAAAATAAGCAGTATATATACACACACATGTACACATATACACATACTCCACACGCACATATTCACCCACCATATCTACATATATATACATACACATAGATATCTACATATATATTTATCTGTGTATGTGTGTGTGTGTGCGTGTGCGTTTGTGTGTGTGTGTGTGTGTGTGTGTGTGAAATTTTATAATAAAAACCACAAATCTTGTTAAATACAGCTACCCAGGATTTCCTGGGCAAAATAATTTATTTTGCCATTTTTCAAACTAAGAACAAGACCGTTTGTTTATTAACCATTATCTTTACTCTCTGAGCTGATCAAGTGCTTTTCTACTTGTTGAAACCTTACCACATTATATATATATATATATATATATATATATATATATATATATATATATATATATATATATTCAAGGTTTTTAACTTTTAAATTTGTATATTTAAAAGAGGTAGAAGCTTCAAACTCGATATATCCAAGATCAATTTATTTACCACTCTATGTCAACATTTCCTCTGGAAAATTATATATATATATATATATATAACCCCACAGTATACACATAAATAAAAAGACAAAGAGGAAGACAAAATTGAATTTGACAATTGTGTCATTAGATGGCATTGATTAAATTATTCACTGTAATCAAGTACTTTTTTTAATATTTCTTTTATATACCTTTTGTTTAAAGTTATATAAGCACACAGAATTTGTCAATATATTTTATAAGCTGAAAAATTATCAAAACATTATTTCATTAAAGCTTTCAGAATTGAACTTGTTTGTTTACTGATATGGATATTTTACCAATAAAATCTCACCCTGACCAGAACATAAAGAAGCCATTATTTTCAGAGAACAAAAATAAATAAATAAATATAAAAAAAATACACCCTGTCATATGCTTTAGGTTGGTCAAATTCTTAATAGACAAGTTTTTATTTTACCAAATGGTTTTGAAACTGACTGAATACCAAGTTGTGATAGAAAAATAATAAGCATCTTTCTGATACAGCTTCACGTCTATTTATCTAACTGATTATATGTAATGTAAGGAAGAAAGCAAATGATATTTATTTCACAGAAATCACTTTGAAATAGGAAACACGAACAAAGAAACATAATCAGCTGTCAAAACCAATAATGAATATCAACATTCCAACTCAAAACTTCAATCAATTGACGGTGTTCAAAGAAATGACGTTGGAATAAACATGCCCAAATGAAACTGTAGATCTTTTACAGTGATGTTAAACTTCATACAGAAATTATCTTAGATCTGTCATTGGTTGAACTGGACACAGGAAAGTGGAATTTGTTTTTGTTTTTTTTTTATTGAATTGTCCATCAAAATAATCAATATATTTATAATCTTAACTGAAATAATTGCACTACTGCCAGAATTCAAACCTGATATCAAAACAACAGATTTCATAACATAATTTCAAATGAACAAAGTTCTTTTATTTGTTTAAGCTATCATGATTAAGGCCATGTTGGAGCTATACCTTTAAATAGAAAGCTTTCAACCCACCAAAAACCATTTCTTGTTCTATGATACAAACAAAACTTCAGTTTAAAATGTTCATTATAATTTTAAGCAATAATCTTTTAATTAAGTTTTAAAAAAAACAACAGATTAATAATGGAAAACTCAGTTATTTTACTAAGCCCTTTCAAAATAATTATTTTTAAAAACTAATCAAACTTACAGGTAGCATATTCCATCATGAATATAGTCGTGAAAATATTAAAAGATTAGATAGCCTAACTTCTGAATAGATTTAAACACCAGCTAATCTAGGAAGACTAATATTACTACACCAATTTTAATAGTTCTCCCTGTTTGTTGTTAAATACTGTAACAATAAAACTAATAGTTTACAACATTCAGTGGTTATTATCAGTCATAACAAAGTCAATGTTTAATCAAAGTGTTCTCCCAAACCAAGATGATGAATTAAATAATTAAGCCAAGTTGACACAAATCACAACATAACCTTTCATGGGAAATGATAACCAAGAATTCCCCCCGCAGTCGTTACTGAAGAGGAACTACAATGAAATAGAGACATGGTAGCATAACCACCAAGTGCAGAGACAGAGCTGGGTAAAGTCAATTAACACGGGGAAAATCACAAGTAGTGCAGCATGGAAAAATGAAATTTTACAGGGATAGTGAACACTGCAAAACAGCCACTGAAAGAAGAACGATCCAAAATAGGAGGGAACTTGAAAGTTATCTGTTGACCTTGATGGTAACTATCACTACCCATATTTTTGCCACCAAAAGCCCTGACCTTGTTATAGAGTGCAATAAAGGAAGGTAGATGTTGTCGGCACTCCGTCGCTTACGACGTCGAGGGTTCCAGATGATCCGATCAACGGAACAGCTTGCTCATGAAATTAACGTGCAAGTGGCTGAGCACTCCACAGTCACGTGTACCCTTAACGTAGTTCTCGGGGATATTCAGCGTGACACAGAGTGTGACAAGGCTGACCCTTTGAATTACAGGCACAACAGAAACAGGAAGTAAGAGGGAGAGAAAGTTGTGGTGGAAGAGTACTGCAGGGTTCGCCACCATCCCCTGCCGGAGCCTCATGGAGCTTTAGGTGTTTTCGCTCAATAAACACTCACAACGCCCGGTCTGAGAATTGAAACCGTGATCCTATGTCCGCGAGTCCGCTGCCCTAACCACTGGGACATTGCGCCTCCACTTCGAGGTGCAATGAAGGTGGTGAAGATGATAGTAAAGGTAGTAAGGTAGTAAAATGTTAGAACCAACAGTTATGTGGGAAGTGGACACTGAAGATGTTTTCCTCAAGAAATACAGAAAATACAATGAGTTGATTAAACTCTGTGAAAACAGTGAACAGGAGGCAATATACCTTCTGCAAAGATAGGTGTTAGAGGATTTCTAGAACCAGAGTTCACTTGATGCTGAGGAGTCTTGGATGAGCTATGAAGGAGACAAAAGATGTTGCCAGATAATTGTCAGAAGCCACTGAGAAAGTAAGCCATTACTTCTGGCTCAAGAAAGAGCAGAAGCAGTGCAACAAGAATGAGCATTGAGAAATAATAGAAATATCAAGACCAGTGTCACAACATTTAACTCAACAAAGTCCATGCTGTTATGCAGGAGTTTTATCACCTATATCACTGGGTAGCCCCAGGCAGCTCTGGCATCATGGTGGAAGGGGCCAAAACACTTACAGAGTTGCTTCACTGCCCAAAGAGACATCAACTCCTGCATTTGGAGATGGTGTTCAGTAGCATCCTCAGCAAACAAGTGTTTACCCTAAAAGTAGTTGTTAAGAAAGTGAAGCTGAAGTAATCATACAAATAATTTGGAGCTGCTACTTGCATAAATTATACAATTATTTGATTTTTCCACAATTCTGTTCTTTATGCCAACAATGTACAATCATGTACATTTGTTTAGTGTTTCAGTCATCACTATTATGGTCAGTATCATGAAAGCTATGCTTCCTTGATGAGGCCAGAATAATACCAGAATAAAAACCATTTGGAGTTGTTTCCCATTCTTTGCAGGAAATTATATACATAATATGAATAATTAGTTAATGTTATTTTAATCTCATAGACAGGTGGCAAACTGGCAGAATCATTAGAACACTGGGTAAAATGCTTAGCAACATTTCATCTGTCTTTACATTCTGAGTTCAAATTCTGCCTAGGGCAACTTTGTCATTCATCCTTTTGGGGTCGATAAGTACCAGTTAAGCACTGGGGTCAACTTTGAGGTAGCCCCTCCCCCCAAAACTGCTGGCTTTGTGCCAAATTTTGAAACTATAATTGTTATCGCATAGAATGTTTATTTTAATTTAATTTAATTTTATAATGATCCTTACAGTATTTAATATCTGTGGTTAGTAACTAAAGTGATTTATATTTTTACTTCATTAGCCCTACCTTGATATAGAGATAAGGAATTTAAGTCAATATTCCAATGGCCTCACAACATTGTGCTTTTTCAGTTCAGGATTTGAAATTGATAAAATTAAAATGGTTGCATGAACTAAAGTGGGGGTGAGGTAGATGGTTGGAATATGAAACTAAAAGCTGATGTCCAATTGAAATTCAATAAATCTTTGTATCAATTCAAATTTGAATTTCAATTCAAGATCAAATTTCAATTTTTTAAAAATAATTTAACAACTTTAAAAATCGGAGTAAAAAAACAAGAAAATTAATTTTGTGTCAGAATCTGTTGACAAATGAAAAAATAGAAACCAATTTTACATGAACAAAATAGAAGAGTCTGAAGATTTCTTCAGGTTCTTCTATTTTGTTACAGTAAAATTACTGATAGCCTGCATCATCTGCAAATAGTAAATACAGACAGTTCACAAAGTGGACTAAATTTTTCCAAAAAAGAGGAAAAATCTGAAGTTTTAGACAGAGGTCTTAAAACAGAAAAGCAATTTCATGCAACTTACTACAGTAATTTCAATGCAAACTGAAGTGAGATTGGATGTTCCTATTTTTAAGGATACCATGAATAGAGATAAACCAAGTAACGGTGAAATTATACAATATAATTTTAAAAATGGAAGTATTTGTTTTAGTTTAACCCTTTTGACACCTGTCTGAGAAAGCCCATAGCTTTGTGATACAAATTTCCTGTTTTTCAATGATCTAAATTAAAACCTTCCATCAAAATTTCATATTAATTTGATTAGATTATTTTTCCTATATTCTTCATTATTTTCAAAATTAATTGAATCAAAAGTACTTTATTTCAACAGAAATATGGTGTCAAAAGGGTTAAATATCATTGATAATTTTTATTCTTTCATTGATTGTAGTCATTGAAGAGTTACCTTCAAGCATTTTAATCTTAGTTAACTATATCAATCTCAGTACTTTTTCTGGTACTTGATGACCCATTTGAAATGTGTGTTTATATCACATATATCACATTGATATAAACACACACACACACACACACACACACACACACACACACGCAAACTTATGCAAAGTTTCCCTGCACTAACTCTCACTCACAAGCATTGGTCAATCTAAGGCTATAGCAGAAGCCATTTGTTCAAGACCCATGTAGTGGGACCAAGTTTGGAACTGTAGGATTTCAAAAGGAATTTCTCAACAACACAACCATAATTTAGCTCATTATTTCACTTTGGATAAATTGGGATTGAACAGAACATGTAAGATGGTAAATGAAATATTTTGATAACTAAATATTTCAATGCAGTCTTCACAGCAGCTATATGAGACAGTTATTCCAATGTAACCATTATGACAGCCAGTTGTTTAACCATTTTCTATCTATCAACTAACTATGTGACAAAACTGACTATTTCTAAGTATCATCTAAGTACTAGAATAGATTTAATCAACTGATATTGGTGTCATCTAGGATTATTTAAGTAATGAGGCCATGGCTAAGAATCCCAAATATATCTTATAAGTATTGCCAGAGGTTTAACCCTTTAGCGATTAAACTGACCAGATCCAGCCTGAAAATTTTCTTCTGTTTTATGTTCCAACTGGCCAGATCTGGCCACTCACCTATCTAACAGTGTCATTGTAAAAATAAGCGAACATATTGAAATCTCAAAGCTACAGGATAGTGCATGATTAATTCAAATCAATGAATATATAAGCATTACATTTGGTGGAGTTATCTGAATGCTAAAGGGTTAAGTATGGATAAAGAAAGAATCTCCAATGGCCGCAGTATCTGTATTAGGAGTAGTGAGTTCCACCTACCATTGGAATAATGCTACCTATGTTCTATCAGTCACAGGATATGTTGTGTATTTACAATTAATGTGTCAATATAAGTTTACAGGAGAGGAAAATATTTATATGAAAACCTTCTATCATAATTTAAACCCCTTTAAAAAAGTTTAAGAATGGAAAAAGAAAGAAAAGCAAACCAAAAAAATTATTTCACTAAATTTCTTCAAGCTCTTCATTGTTTTCAAATCTAACTGAAACACAGACAATGTATTTCACTAGAAATATGGTCGCAAAGGAGTTTAAGTAACAGAAGAAATTCACTGACAGCCAAGAACCAGTTAAGGCTTCTTTGATTGTTCAAGATGATATTGATCTTGGCACTTCAATGTGTGTGTGCTAGCTAACTTAATGTAAGTTAGCCCACTTTATAACCTTGTACTGAGTGAGGTTGGATAGGATGTGTAGGAAGGTGAAGGGAACATTTTGATAACCCTCATACAAATAGACATTACTGTGTAATTTTCTTGACAGTTATTTGTTTAAGCAACAGGAGAAAAATCTGTCAACTAAGAACCAGTTAAGGCTTCTTTCACTGTTCTAAATGATATTGATCATGGCACCTAAGTGTGTCTGTTAACTAACGAAATGTAATGGAGAAGGCAATCAACAGAGAGTAAAGTCAGGTTCAACAAAATTTACAAGAGTGACAAAAATTTCAACAAAGGAGGACAATATTCATGCTAGTTAACTGGGTACTTGATTTCCATGAAATTATCATCCAATAAAATTGTTACATAACTGCTGAGGTATAAATGAAATAGCAGCTTCTAATTTCATTAAGCTTATTTACAGAGACAGTTGAGAAATTATCATTGCTCCTGTTGTTGCTTGGCTCCATATCAGACTTGATTAAACAAATCCTATAATTAAGGACATATCAGCTATGACCATCTTTTTTTAGTGGTACTTAGGATCATATATGTCTTTCTGCTTTTGATAATGAAGGCATTTGTTTTGAGAGATTTGGTCGCTATTTCAAGCAGGTCAAGGTACAATTTAGAGGTGCCATTCAAAATGTGATTTTTACTTCTTTCATGAAAAAAAAAAAGTCATAATTGCAATGAGGCTTGGAAAGAATTAACGAATGCCAATGCTAGAGATATGGCACAACTGAATCTTTGGTAATGTGACTGTGCCAGTAGTAATTTCTGAAGTTGCACCAAAGCCAGAAATTTGAAGGAAGGGAAAGAAATAGTTGATCATATAGATTCCAGTAGAATGATTTCTTACATAAACACAAAACCAAAAATTTATGGGTCTGGATAAGTCAATTGGTGCTTTAGTTTATCAACCCTGGAAGGATGAAAAGTGAAGTTGACAGCTGGGACAAATACCACAAAGCATTTTTCCTGTTACTCTAATAATTCTTCCAAGCAAATAACAAATATAAATAATCCATACACAAACTATCATATTTGGTCATTTCTCTAAAACATGATATATACATACAAGTAAAATCAACTAGAAACAATTACATTGAGGAAGAGTGATTTCAACCATTTAAGAACACACAGAAACTGTTGGATTCAATTTTCCTAAGAAGGATCAAAGTTTCATTGTACCTCTGCAACCTAGTTATAACAGTGAAGTAACAGGTTTTTTGGGTTCTTTCTTTTTTTTTGCTTGTTTTTTCATTATTTTTTCTCTCCCACCCCCACCCCTCTTCTTTCTTGTGTGTGTTCCAAAATGACTAAAATGATGCTTCCATGATGAAATTGCTTCAGTTTGATACACAATCTCAGATCAAGTCACTTTACAACTTGAAAAAATTAACCTGGTTAAGTTAGAAATTTAATTCATTTGTTTTAGTCACTAGATTTGCTAATACACAATTAGCACTATTATTATCTATATTATTATTATTATTAATATTATTATTAATGTTGTTGTTGTTTCTAAAAAAATATCTTTAATGCAAAAAGCAAAAGAATAACAACTATAAGAAACAAGAAGAAAAAATGCATAAATTCTTTAAGGAAAGAAAGGTGGCAGTTAGGGTTAGGGCTACAGGGAAGTATTGAAAAAAAAAATTAAGTTATCAGAGACTCTGATTAATCTGAAGCTAATTACCAGCAGAAGGCAGGCAAATAAGAGTAAACAATACTGCGGCTTCTATTGATAAAGGGTGGGTAAAGATGCAAGTCTTACAACTTACCGTCTGTCAATATTTGACACTGAGGTACTAGTAATAGAACATACCAAGAAAACAAAAGAATGATAAAAATAAAAATAAGATAAGCAGAATTTTAACAATGACAGAAAACATAAAACCAAAAAAAAAACACATAAAAACAACAGAAGACAGAAAATTAATGGGAAAGATTATTCAAATACAGTGTAAAAAATGCAATAAGGAAAAAAAAAAATTACAAAATAAAATAAAAACAAACAATACTACTAACATTGCTGCAGTGAGGGTATCTTGTAATCTAGAACAGAAACAGGACAATAGATGTAGGGAAAGACCTTGTTGTGTGTGGTGGGGGAGCATTGCATACTTTCACTTTATTTATTTAAAACCTGAAAAGGATTCACGGATACCACCTCTCCTGTTTAGATTTAGCCACTAATAAAAAAAAAAAACAAACACAAATATATATTAAAATAACATGGAAGAATGGAGTAAACAAACTATGTTTATTGCATTGTTTACAATTTCTTTGTGTTCCATTGTAACTAATCTGGTGTCATGTTGTTACCATGGCAGCAATTATTGATTTATTCCCATGCACTGTGCAAGTTTTCCTTCACAGCACATGGTGGAATTAACTCATCAGAGTGCCACAAAAAACAATATGCTGATTGATTTTTCAGATAGCCACCATCCGTAGAAGTGCTTCCAGAGATAAATGCCTGGATTATATATCCACCTTTTGCATCTTTCCAGAAGAGGCAGCAGTAACGCAACTGTGGCCAGACATATTCCAGCTATTCCGAAACACAAAAATAAGCATTGTGGCTGAACTCACAGGGCTCTAGGAAGATAGATTTGACATTTCTCTCCAACTGAAGAAAGCCCAACATCAGGACTTGCTTAACGTGGCACTTGTCAAACGATGACACGCAGCCTTGTTCCCTACTGAAGCTGGATGCTGCATTTCCCAGCAAGACCAGAGTGCTGCTCCCTGCAGAAGATTGTTTTGAAACCTAAACAACCAAAGAAAGCTGCCAAGAAGATAGCCATGCCATAGCTGAGACCTGTTTGAGATGGCTGTGGCTGACAGGAGACTGCAGATGGAACCCTTCACTATACAAAAGAAAATTCACGCTTCACTGCTCTGCTAAGACAAAATGTTTAAACTAAGGGGTGAAATCCTTGTGAGCCTGACACACTTACTGAAGATACAGAAGAATCTTCAAAATTGAGATAGATTTATCACCATCACACAAATTTGTAACATCTTTAAGTAGCTCCTGTAGCTTCTATGGAAAGCAAAACATCTCTAATATTTCACATCAAAGCAAATTATTTCATATTAACTACAGTATGAAATGCTCCTGTATTACAATGATGGCTTCAGATTATAATTACAGTTCTAATAATAATTTCCTAATAAAATTACAGTTGATTGATCTATATGAGGAGGCAACTTACATATAGATTAATTGACTAAGAAACCCATCAGTCTCTGGTGAATATACTGCTCAACAGGATCTTAATTTTTTTTATCAATACAACAGGCAATCAAGTTTATAAACAAAGCCACCATCCAGATTATTGCCTGACCTTTTTAATGCAGAGCTGAAATACAACTTCCCTCTTCACGACAAACCACAAGGAATAACCAACCAATGTGACATTAAATATTTGAACATGCATGAGTGTGTGTGTGTGCGCGCGCGTGCACATGCAACACACACATATACATACACACATATGTGTATGGTCTCTGAAACAACTTTCAACAGATCAAACTTCTATTACCTGTCAACAACTATAGAAATAAACCAAAATTGATTCAAACCAAAATGTGTTATTTAAGAAAAGAATTGGTTTCTCATTCCACTGCCCTGGTTGCTTGTAAAGAGTAAGTAATTTCAATACAGGAAAATGTTTATATATACTGATCTATTTTCTTATTAGGAAGAAATGAATCAAAATATTCATTTTAATAAACATCTGCTAAGGTTTTTTTGTGATTGCAATATTAATTAACTGTCATCAAGCTACTGTCATCACCTTAAAAGTCATTATAAGTTGTCAGAGCATTTTTTTTTCCTCCGTTTCAGATATAACAAGCAAGACTGAGTGAATACAATAAAATAACCATCTCTGAAATCGTTGATATTCTTTACTTGTTTCAGTAAATTTATATTGACTCAAGTACTTTGTCCTACTTATTTTATTGATCAGGCTGATCTTAATATAAAGGAACATAACTCAGATGGAAGTAATTATCACAAGTTTGTTTTGTTCATCCTAAGCTGATATACACAAACACACTGTCCACCCATATGGACCTGATTTTGTTCATCCTATAACAGTATACACACATATACATTATATATAATGACATACACAAACATCTGATAATTTTTAACACATTTTCTGCACATCAAATTTCACTTTTTCTCTCTCAAGCACCTGATTTTGTTCACACACATGCATACATTTAATGAGCCTCCACATATTTTCAATGTACCAACTTTCACTCACAAGGCAATCCCACGCAGTGAGATCAGACCCAGAACCACATGGCTATGCCTGTGTTAATCTCCAACTAACCAGCAGTTGGTGTCACATGTCAACTGTTTGCTTTCCTCGAAAGCTACACAGCTAAGTGGATATCAATTTAATTATTTCATTTCAATTTACAAATAGTAAACAATAGCATCATTGGTCACCACTGATTCACTACATTTGTGACACTGAAAGCGATGAGGTGGGAATGTCCATAACTCCCTTCAGAACAAATATCACTAAGAACTTTGTTTGAAAACATCAATATTTTTCAGTTTTCTCTTCAATGTTTATATCATTCACTACCTTGAAAGATATCTATCTACACAGAACCCCATAGGATTGCCACTCATGAGGTATTGATCAATTAAAGGTTATGGCAGAAGCCTGCTTAAAGTGCCAAAAAGTGGAATCAAACTCAAAAACACCAAGTTAAAAAGCAAATTTTTAAAACTCCACAGCCAACCCTTTCTTGGCTTAATTCTCTAATTTGACAACCATTTTTTTATTAAAACAATACATAGCTACCACAAAATTCACATCAGTTGGTTCACCATATCACATGACACTGCTCACTGATAATAAACAATAATTAAATACTGTAATACACTTATGACAAACAATACCTGAATCCTGTAATATTCATTACTGGAGGCACAGATGTGTGGATACTGAATCTGAATTGTCACCACATGGTCTTGAATTCTCTGTCACTGCACAGCATCTTGGACAAGTACCTTCTAATATAACTGCAGGCTGATCAATGCTTTGTGGGTCAATTTGGTAAATGGAAACTGTAAAAGCCCATCACATATGTATGTCCATCCATCTGGAGTTGCAGGTCCTCCTCAGTGTGGGTAATGAGATCACAATGATCAGTGTAAAGGAGATCACAAATGAGAGCCGTGAAAGTTTTTGCTACTTCAGTAAAACAACAAATGCTGGATAGCTTTTCTGTTGTACAGTAACAGATATAGATATCAGTATTGCTTTGTGCAAAGGCTTGCAAGATAACAACAGTAAAGAAGATGGCAAACAATGCAGGATCCACAATATCATTCTATTTAACACCAGGTTCAAATGAGATGGGCTCTAGTAGTTCACCACGGCAGTTATCACATGTCTTTGGGTGTTTTTCATCATCAGTAGGTGGATCATCAAGCTGGTGGACCACAGATGCCTATGCAAGCCCTTTGATTTCAGCAGGACTTACTACAGCCTCATGATTCAAGCCACTGCTTAACTGCTGCCACCAGATGGCCTTGATTTCATCTTGCTTGCATCACAGTGTATTACCAGTCTTTGCTTCCAAACAGAGGATGATGGTATAGAGAATCTGGTGGTACACAGATTTTGAATCTCATTTATCAGCAGACATCAGAATTTCACAGGCCTTTTCTCACCACCACATGTCATTTGTTGTCAACATCTCTTCCTGAACCTTAGCCTTGCACTCTTTAAAATCTCTTACTAGCTTATCATGTCCATACCCTGGCACAGAACAAGAGAGCAACTTGTTAAGTGCAACATGCTTTTCTTTCAACAGCCTTGTCACAAGTCCATTTTATTTAAACTAGTCCTTGTGTTCTTTCAATAAAGCCCAGTGTTGAGGAAGCAGCCTCATAGAGCTGTTTACTGAAACTTATACATGGATCACTTTGGTGTCTTAGATCAATATCAATACTAACACCTGGGAAAACCTTGCATTGGATAGGGAGCCATGGAGGAATCTGATTGCAACTGGTGTTAGAGAATTTGAGAACAATGGGGTTGCATATAATGAACTGAACTGTATTGATATAAATATATGTAGGACATGAAACTTCTTCCTGAGAAGGGTACAAAAGATTCTCTTTCATGTGACCAGCATAATCATTTCTGGTTGTCAAAAGCAGACCTACTCAACCACGAGATGGTCACGGAGGCATCTCCCCCCTCCCCTGTCTACCAATGTGATATCTTGCATGATCTCTCATGCACCTTGAGTAGCAGTGTGTGGGTCAGCCAATGAACTCACTCAGCATTGTAGGTCCAACATTCAGAAGATTGGGCTGCTGCTGCTGTTGGGGGTGGGGGAGAGACTTGCTGGTGTGAAATGTAAGTTCTTTGCAGGCCTTAGAAGCCACATAAGATGTCATCAGTGATGGAGAAACCAAACTTAAGATGTTTCTTTGAGTGAAATGGGTCAAAGAGGTGGTCTTACTATGTTACAAAACAATTTTCACCATGCACGTCTGTATGTTATTTAGTTGTAATTTCTAGATTTCTTTCCAATAGAAAAAGAGCCAGTTTCTAACTGAGATCCAAGGATCCTACATTGGAATTTCAATTACATCAACAGAGTAGTTGTGCATGTATGTGCATATGATCCCCTTCAAGACTCTTGAGTCTTGTGTCTGATCCCAACATAGCTTCACAAAAGTTGCTGTGTGCCAAGTGTGTGTGCTGACATCACTCCTTTACTTACATGAAACATGGACCCTTTACAGGCAACATGTGTCCTTGAACACTTCCATCAGAAATGTCTGAGACACGTTCTGACTGTTGGCTGGTCCTTACAGACTACAGGCACAAAGACCTCGATGGGAGCATTGAGACAAAGGAGCACAAACACTGATCATGCTGGACTGGACTCCTTGTTTGAATGAATGATCGGAGGATCCCTAAACAAATGCAAAATGGCAAACTTGTTTGTAGGAAGCATCCCCAGTAGAAACCATGACTGCAATTTAAGGGTTGCATAAAATCCTTATTGAAGGTATGTGAGATATGGAAGCTCAGTTGGGAAAGCAACGCTTGTCATCATGACCAATGGAGAAAACAAGTAAAAAAAAGGAGAGGGCATTTTTGAAGAAACACACATTTTGTGAGCTGCTAGAAAATGCACTGCCAGTTTAGTGAATGGGGGATGTCTTGTCTGCAGTATCTGTGGACATGTATGTCTATTAAGAGCTGGGTTCATTAGTCACCAGCAAATCCACAAATATAAAGTGTAATTTTGTCTGGATGTACAATAGTCAGTGATGGTCTTCCTTGGTCACAAGTGAACAGCCTTCATCATCATATGTACAAGTATTGGCATTGGTACACAAGAAGATTTGTATGTTTTGTTTTATGTATGTGTACCTATACATATAATTGTATATTTAGACAAGTACTTACGTGCTAAACTTTTCACAAGTTTTCCATATTTAGACAGCTCCATTGATGGATTTTATCTGTAGTCTTCTAATTAGCTTTCTCCTTTCTGGTTTTGAGAACTCTAATTTCTCAAAATTAGTGCCGAGATAGTTGGGTACATATCCAAGTACCCCAATAATTATGGGTAGAAATCCAAAGTTGTAGTTTAGGAGGAGATTCTGTAAATTTTTCAACAATTCATCATAGGTGTTTTCTTTTTCACCAATCTTCAGTAACTGATAAACTAAGTTCCATCACTGTACACAGTTTCTCTTCTCTGTCCCAAATTATAATATCTGGTCCAATATATTTGAATTTTATTGAAGTTTTCTCAGAGATATTCCACCAACACTCTTTCATATTATGAATGGTTATGGTTTCCACCACACTGTGAACTCTTATATATTTGGTCTTAGGATTATTCTTCTGACAGATCTCATTATACAGTGTCCTGGTCTCAGCATCGTGCCTTATTAGTAGATAATAGTGCAATGACATTTTCAGACAACTGTTTATGACGAAGGTGAATCTTTGGTGTTAACCCCACAAAGTCTGCATCAATTATCACATTTCAGTGTTTTCCTGTATCTCTATCCCTTTTGTGCATCAGGAATTTGGTAGCTACTTCTTGTTCCTGGATTGCAAACACATGCCCTTCAAAGTTACAGTTGATAATCCAGATTTTGATCCCAGATAGGCAATATTGAATATCAAATTTACTATCATCCTGAATCATTCTGCTAACATATCTTTGTAAGATCTTCTGCTCATATGCACTCATCCTTTCATCTGATGATACATTGCAGTCGAGTTGTGTGACATCTCTGAGCAAATGTTTGACGTTATCAGACAGGGAATATTTCTTGAGGAGCTGCTTTCCAAGTCTCATGATGTTATTTGTCTAGTATATGAAGACTTGGTCAAAAGATGCATTTTGACACTTAGTGGCTAAATGTTGCCAAAGAGACATGATGTGACATTCAAAAACTCTCTGAATCAATGTTAGGCTTCTGCCTCCTTGTTCATGTTTTAGGAAGCATAAGCTTAACGCTGTCAACTTTTACTCATGTTTGAGGGTGATGAGTTTGTGATCAAGAGTTTTCTTTTTACTATTTCCTAATGTTATTTCTATCTTTTTCACATTTCTTGGTGAGATGCACAGTGAGTTGCTTGTTTGTGTGCAAAATGCATTGTTACACAGCTGATAGTCTTCTATAAACTAGCAATCTTTCTCTCTCTTTTTAAAACCCATTTTGGCACTTATTGTTTCAGTTTTCTTTACTTCCCAAATATCTTCCATGTACTGCTTTATAGTGATGATGAATGGGGAATATAAACAGGCATTAATCTGTCGAAATGAGGGTTTATTACATTGTTGTTGTAAACATTCCTCTCCAGCTTCATCAATCCCTCTTAATACCATCTCTGCTGGTCCTTTGTTTACTTTGCTGTTCTGAGTTCAAATCCTGTAGAAGTCAATTTTAGTCTTTCATTCATCCTTTTGGTGGTCAGTAAATAAAGTACCAGTCAAGGGTGGTGGACTGTGGAAATGTCAGGGTGTCATACAAGTTGCCTTGCAGTATTCCTTCTGGCTCTGTGCATTCTGAGTTAAAATCCTAATACAGCCAAAATGCATGGTAGAATTAATCCATCTCCAGGTGGAACACCACCACCACCACCTGATCCTTGGGTGTCTTTAAAATAGTCCACTTCATTACGAGCACTCAGGCTAGGCTGTTAGTTCATGGAAACTGTTCTTCCTCTTGACTAAGCAATTCCTTTTTAATGTTGATCCTATCCATCTGTTCCGTCATATAAAACTAGTTTCAAACTTCTTTCAGATATTCCAGTTGCATCTACTAAACATTTTTTGCTAACAGATTAGATTACTAAAATAACCTATAAACCATTTCAAAATAACCACAGTAGTCTAAAACCTTTTAGGCCACTGCATATCTATCTCATCAATCATTCTTAATCTCTTTCTTTAATGCTATAAATCCTGTGTCCCTAATCACTTACACAAACTACAAGGTTCTTCACTGATTTTTTTTTAACACAATAAAACTATCATAACCCTCTATCATAACCAGTTCATTATGGTGTGAAAGCAAGTGGCAATGTTCACTATATTTGTTTTGATTTAAGCTCTTTATCTTATAATTCATTATTTGGTTTTGTATAATAAGTATCAGAACATAATATAATATACAGGGGGATCCCAAAATGTATTCAAGCAAAAATCTTAAATTAGAATTTAACTATCAACAAACAAAAGATGAAAATAGGAAAGAGATGTAGTGAACTGTCACTTGAATTTCAGATTCTGAACTCACTGGCGAATATAGTAGTAATTTTTATAGGTTCCCACTACAAGAAGAACAATTCAATGAAGTTCCTTTTATCTTTCCTTTATATATAGTTGTTACATATGTATGTGTTTGTGTGTGTGTATGTATATATATATAAATTCATTTGGTACTTATTGTTGGTTGATATATATATTTATTTATTATAGTTATTGTTCTATTTACGACCTGACGATTAGCTGTATTTTTGAATAGAATTTATTTTCGATAATTTTAATTGATTTTAATCGATTTAAATTTCCTTTCTATTTGAAAATTAGTTATGAAACACGTGTAGTCATTTTATTATCTTTATCTTATGATATTTACTTTGTATTATATTATACTCGTTTATTGTGCTTTTAATTATCAATTTTTCTATGTGATAGTGGATTTTCATCGATGAGTTCATGAAACTTGGTTCTTTTCCCTAAAATTATATATCTATATATATTTTAATCTCTAAAGCTCAATTTAATTGGATTTTGTCTCTAATATTAATATATATATATATATAGTTATTACATGTTATATATAATTGTTACAGGTATATATATATATATATATATATATATATATATATACTGAGCTTCAATGTGGTCTCTTGGCCTGCTAGAAACAGCAGCCAAATCTCTCTCATATCACACCCATACAGTCTTAAAAGAAGACGTCAGAACTAAAATGCTTTTGATTTTAGGTCTACACTATCAAGACTGACCCAGAGATAAACAACTAACCAACTCCTATACATCTTTTAACTTATGACTAGAATCAGTCCAAACTTTTTTCTGCACCAACCCGTTTAGGATGCCTTTAGCTCTATGACACATTATCTAAAAGAGTTCCTATTTAAATATAAACCTTCCATATAAATTTTAAACATCAACCTAATAACAAATGTCAGCTATTTTACTAAATTTCTGGCAAACCTGAATTATTTTTAAAATTATTGAAACATTGGCACAAAATTTTGTTAAAAACATGTTGAGAACAAAGGTGAATATTAAGATTGCAGTGCTAGGTATTTCATTGTGAGTAATTAGACGCATTCTACATCGTTAATCAGCCTTTCTAGATAAGGTTGTCATATTTTCATTTTGGAAAAAGTTTCTAAGATTGAAACCTTGAAACAAGTGGTCTCTTTGTCATTATATAAAGTGAGTAAATAGGTGCAGGAGTGGCTGTGTGGTAAGTAGCTTGCTTACCAACCACATGGTTCCGGGTTTAGTCCCACTGCGTGGCACCTTGGGCAAGTGTCTTCTACTATAGCCTCAGGCCGACCAAAGCCTTGTGAGTGGATTTGGTAAACGGAAACTGAAAGAAGCCCGTCGTATATATGTAAATATATATGTATGTGTGTGTGTGTGTGTGTGTGTATATGTTTGTGTGTCTGTCTTTGTCCCCCCAACATCGCTTGACAACTGATGCTGGTGTGTTTATGTCCCCGTAACTTAGTGGTTCGGCAAAAGAGAACGACAGAATAAGTACTAGGCTTACAAAGAATAAGTCCTGGGGTCGATTTGCTCGACTAAAGGCGGTGCTCCAGCATGGTTGCAGTCAAATGACTGAAACAAGTAAAAGAGTAAAGAGAGTTTGGTAAAGGAGAGTATTTGAGTAACTTAACAGAAGTGTTCAATTAAACATCATCCAACCTGAAATATGGTTGGCCCGAGATCTCCCCTCATTAATCTCCTCCCCTATGCTGTGTTAATTTGGTGGTGGGGGTCTTAACATGCAATGCAGTATAAACAAAACAAAAGCATAAAATGTAAACAAAAATACCCACACACACACACACACAAAAAAAAGAAACAAACTACAATTGATTATAAGAAAAAGAGACAC
This sequence comes from Octopus bimaculoides, assembly GCF_046866305.1. Taxonomy (NCBI): domain Eukaryota; kingdom Metazoa; phylum Mollusca; class Cephalopoda; order Octopoda; family Octopodidae; genus Octopus; species Octopus bimaculoides. The sequence continues at coordinate 23,448,270 of NC_142950.1, read as the reverse complement.
AGCAACATATCACAAAACATTTGAAAATATTTAAGAATTCAGTAAATAACAAAGATATTTAAGGTATGAAACAGACTCTGGAGAAATCACAGTCCCCAGCTACAACTGAAGCTAAGATTGGTGAAATAGGTGAATGCAGCAGAATTTAAGTCTACTGAAAGAATAGAATGGAAACAAAATCTGTGAAAGAGGCCATCGAAATTGAGTGACACAACAGGATTAAAATAAGAAGTGCACTTAGGGAAAATAGTAAAGAAAGGTTTTAAAATACACTGAATATAAAATTTACAGGCAATATCAGCAATTCATTATAACAATATAGTACATGAATTGTAACACCTTTATATTTTGATTATTTGAGTCACTTTGTATGAATCAGTTTTGGTTTTTCATATGTAATTTCACAGTCAACTTCTGTTATGCAAAGTTATTTGAATGATTAAAATTACAAATTGTGATTTTATTTTATTTATTTATTTTTTATTTTTTTTTGCACATTGATTTAGCATCTTTAAGAAACATCTGAATTAGGAGCTGCCTAAAAGATTTTGAAATACACACTAGAAGAAAATATATTTAAAAGATATTCAAGAAATAAATGTCTATAAAAGAAATGATATTCAGCTTTAAGATGCACTAGAAAATAGCAAAATTGCTACCAGAGGAGACAAAGGCAAAAAATATAAGCTGAATGATACTGAATTGATCAGCTAGAAGCTTGCTTGGAATTATGATAATGATAAGTAAGCCAAAAATAGAAGAAAAAAAATGTAATTCATAGCTTCAAAATTCATTTCAAAGGTTTGGCAGCTCATCTTAGAAATTTTATTTATATAATTTCCTTTTTTTTTTTTTTTTTTTTTTTTTTTCAAATATTACTTTAAAATTTCATAAAAAGACTAAATGAGAAAATGGACTGTTGATTAATATTAAAAGATGCACAATAAATATAGTATAAAAATATTACTGCATGCCAGACATATCGGTAGAGATTAGTTGCTAGTTTAATTGACTAAAAGAGGGGGTGAGAGCAGTTTTATATCATTAAAAGGCAGCAACAACAGATCTTAAAAAAAAAAAAAAAACTATCTGTAAACCACTTCAACTCTCTGGCAGTACCACAGTTTGCAAATAATAATAATAATAACAAGAATAATAGTAATAATAATAATAGCCTGATGTTAGGAAATTTTCCTTTCAACAGTTTAATCTGTTGTATGAATATGGAATAATAATAATAATAATAATAATCCATTCTATTATAGGAACAAGGCCTGAAATCTTAGGAGTGGGGGTAAGTTGATTATATCAACTGATTCTTATTTTATTGGCTCCAAAACAATGAAAGACAAAGTCAACCTTGATGGAATTTGAATTCAGAACGTGAAGACAGACAAAATGCTGCTAAGCAGACAAAATGCTGCTAAGCATTTTGCCTGGTATTCTAAAGTTTAATAATGATAACGGTTTCAAATTTTGGCACAAAACCAGTAAGTTTGAGAGCAGGGGGAAGTCAATTACATCAGGCCCCAGAGCTCAGCTGGTACTCATTTTTTCAACCCCAAAAGGATGAAAGGCAAAGTCAACCTCAGCAGAATTTGAACTCAGAACAAGAGAAATACTGCTAAACATTTCGCCCAGCAAGCTAACAGTTCTGCCAGCTCACCACCCTTACAATTATTATTAATAACAAATAATAATAATCATCATCATCATCATCATTGTTTTACGTCCGCTTTCCATGCTAGCATGGGTTGGACGATTTGACTGAGGACTGGTGAAACCAGATGGCAACACTAGGCTCCAAAATAATAATAATAATAATAATAATAATAATAATAATAATAATAATGATGATAGTGAAAATCCTTTCTACAATAGGCACAAGGCCTGAAATTTGGGGGAGAGGACTAGTCATTTACAGCAACACTAGTACATAACTGGTACTTATTTTATTGACTCCGAAAGGATGAAAGGCAAATTTGATCTTGGCAGAACTTAAACTCAGAATGTAAAGACAGACAAAATGCCACTAAGCATTTTGCCTGGCATGCTAACGATTCTTAAATTGTACTTTATTTTATTAACTTCAAAAAGATTAAAGGCAAAGTGACCTTGGCAGGATATGAGCTCTGAATATAAAGAGCAGGAATAAATTCCACAAAGCTGTTTGTCCAATGCTCTAATGATTCTGCCAAATGATTTCATTTACAGTAAGCAAAATATACATTTATTTTTTCAAATACTTAGACAAAAGCAAAATTCAAGAGAAAGTTTGAAAGCTGGCAAATTGAAGTAGATTGTTCACATATAGGGAGATGTAAAAAAAAACAAAAAAACACCCTCTGAATATTCCTAATTAATAGATAAAAAAATAAATATAGAATAGAAGTTATACTAATGAAAATAAGATAGATGCAAGATAGATAATCAATTAAAAGCAAGATGCCATAAGAGTTGAAGGGATATAGAAAGCTTTTTTCAAAAACCAACAATATTTCAACTCTGTAACAAGGACTGAAATTCTGGTTTGAAACTTTTCCAATCCAAACGAGAGAAAAGTGCAATGAGTGAGTTTTCAGTGACAATGCTTATGGAAAACATTTGTTAAACTGGGCAATCAAAGCAACCAGCCTAACAGTGAAACACTCACCGTGATGAAAATCCAGGAGTTCTTGTTGGTTTGCTGTTAGAGGAATCAAAAGTATTATCAGAACTATCAACAGAAATGAAGGAGTTAAAAATTTATTCATTTAACAACAATGCGGGTTCATTAGAATAAAACTGTTTCTGGAATAGTTTTACAGAAGTCTAATCTGGAATAAATGAATGCTGTGGATTCTGCATTTCACACAAAAGGTGACCAAAGCAATAATAAATGGAATGAAACAAGATGATAAGTTGGCAAATAAAAATATGTTCCTTTATTTCGGACTGCCTGAAATGAAATATTCTGAACACTTATTTAAAAAAGAAAAAAGCACTAAGGAAACAAATGCCAGCATTGACTGTTTTCTGACAATCAAAAAATGAAATTTAATATATCTGTTAATTCATATTAGCTTTAACATCTAATACATTTAGATAAAATAACTAAGAAGACATTTTGCAATTTTGTCCATTAAAAGCATTCTTCTAGTTTTAAATAGTTGACAACCTGTCAGGTTATCTAGTAAAGATTATAATGTACAAATACATCAATATGATAAAGATAAGACCTTTGTAGAAATTTAAACCCTGATCAAATTGTATCTGAAATTCAATAGAAATTAACCATTCTCTGAATAATGATATATGGAATTTTTGTTTTTCAGAGGTTAGAAATTGTTTTATAGCTAATTAGAAATAATCTTTCCAAGGACAAAATGCATAAATTACAAAACAAAGATAATTAAAAAATATATATATATATCAAAAGTAATGAGAAATCTTTACTATAATTGTAAAGGACAACACATTGATTAATCAGAAATTTCATGGAGAAGGAATTCTAAAGCCAATGCCATGTTGTAAATTTCAATGATTTTCCTTCATTTAAACAGCTAAACATCATAATATATATTTTTGCTAATTTTGTGTACCCTTTTTGAAACAAAACTTAAAACTTCTGTACTTTACCTGTTTGATATTTAAAACAAAATTACAATGCAATGAGAAAATTAATCTAGCAACCATTTTCAATAAAAAAAAAATAAATAAATGAAGTATGAATAAAAAGTAAAATTTCAATTAAAGCAAGTTTAATGATTATCGTACAATGGAATGTTCTGATTAGAAATTCAGATTCCTGATTGGAACTTTACACAGAAAACCATTTAGAATCAAAAAGTATCAAACACTAAAAAAAGTATCATTTATGAGATACTGTTCCTTTAAGTGTAAATTTTAAAAAGAAATACATATTTATTAGGGGGCAAGCACACTAAACAATTACCCATAATCCACCATCAAACCGTATTCTGAACCTATGCTAATATCTATATAATGAGACAAACTTCAATCCCCGACTCAGCAACATAATTTTTCTCTATTTTATTTTAAAAAACATCAAATTATTATAAATTATAATTATCCAAAAAGGAAGTGGAGTATCAGAGCATCAGACTAAATACATACCAATATTTATACTAAATACCTAATAGTATCTAGACCAGTGGTTCTCAACCATTTTTTCCCTATGGATCCCCTTGATTCCCGTTTCACACCATTCAATGCTTAAAAATTTTTTTTATATTTTTATAATTGAATATTATTAGGAATTGTAAAACAAAAATGTTAAAATATTTTGTGTATTGTAGTAGTAGTAGTAGTAGTAGTAGTAGTATAACCAATTTATTACACATAAATTTTAACAAAATCTTATGTGGACTCCCAAGGGTCATGTGGAATGTAAAACAAACTCTTGACCCAGACAAAAAACATCCCGAGGTATTTAGACTAAGCACCAAACAATAAACATCCCTCAATATCTCTCAATATTCCTGTCCTGCTAAGATTCGGTTTGCCTTTAATTGTTTGAGGGGGTGAGGTAATTAAAATAGTTACGCACAAGTCAAATACTGGAACTGAATCAATTAACTCCCTTCCCAACAGTTACATGACCTTGTAGCACAATGTGAAAAATTCTTATCAAATACATATTGAGACAAAATAACTGTCCTCAAATGTAACGCACTAACCTTGTGTCTATTTACTACTACACTCAATTAGGTTCTTTGTCAGCTGCGCTTAGGATGGTTGCTCTCTCTCAAGAGAGTTAAAATCAATGCCAACAAGTGCTTTATGTTGCACTTTTTTTGGGAGGTGGGATGGATCTGATGGCCATGGGCCCCTGTAAGTGAACATTATTCAGCAACTGTTCATCAGTAATAAACTGGCAGGGCTACAATGGACAGGTGACACACAGCAGTCAGCAATCAATTACATTGCTCCCACTACTTAATTGGTGTTTTATTTTATTGGCCCCAGAAGAATTTAAGTCAACTACAGCAGGAATAGAACTCAGAACATGAAGGGTGAAAACTAAATACTGCAATGGCATTTTATCCAATGGTTCTGCAAGCCATGACCTTCCAAGACAGTTTCACATATTCTCTCTGTTGGTTTATATGAACAAAGAAGTCTACTGAAAGCCACTATATTTCTCATGAATGGGGACAATAAATTCATTAAATATTCCTACTTTTAAAAAAGCCCTTATCATGAAATTGCAGTTTTTACAATTTCAATAGCAAAATTAATAAATTCAAGTAAATACCCTGTAACATTCTCTCTTAAATGGTTATGAAAATTGGTCTGTAAAAGAATGCTAATCTCAAATTTTGGCACAAGGCCAGCAATTTCAGAGGAGGGGCAAATTGGTTACATCAACCCCGGTACCCAACTGGTAGTTATTTTGACCCTGAAAAGATGAATGGCAAAGTCAACCCTGGTGGCATTTGAACTCGGAACATCAAGTCGGAAGAAATGCCACTAGGTATTGTGTCCAGCACGATAACAATTCAGCCGACTCACTGCTTAAAGAATATTGCTAGCACTAAAGGACTGTCCAAAAACCAGACATGAAATTTCGACTAATCACATCAATCCCAGTATTAAAATCGATACACTTTTGTGTCCTGCATGTCATAAGTGGTGACTAAAAGGGATGGCAACAGGAAAGGAATTTGGCTGTAAAACAATGCCTCAAAAACTCTATCCAGGTGAAGTTGGCAGAGAAAATCAGATATATGATGCTGATGGTTAATAACATCTAGCATGCAGAATTCCACAGTGTGTCTTTAGAATATGGCATCTAATTAAGGTACAAGCTACATACTTTTTATTTTCATTTTCATTTTTAGATTTTACAAGCATCTAAAGATTAACCAACACCTTTCAGGCTGAAGCTGACTTCTTTATAGTTTACATTTATAGCCCAAGCAACAAGAGCTATTATTTCATGCATCTTCCCAATAAAACCATAACACTTCACTTTACATTAAAGTACAAACTATACAAGAAATAAAGATTCAGAAAATGTATAGAATGAAATATATATATATATATATATATATATATATAAACAAATTTTAGGCTAGTTCAACTAATCTAAACACTGCTTGGCACTAATATTATATATATATCATCATCATCATCATCGTTTAACGTCCGCTTTCCATGCTAGCATGGGTTGGACGATTTGACTGAGGACTGGTGAAACCGGATGGCAACACCAGCCTCCAATCTGATTTGGCAGAGTTTCTACAGCTAGATACCCTTCCTAATGCCAACCACTCAGAGAGTGTAGTGTGTGCTTTTACATGTCACCCGCACAAAGGCCAGTCAGGCGGTACTGGCAACTGAGAGAGAGAGGGGTGGAGAGAGAGATGACAAAGGAACAAACAATTATCTTATGAACTTCATTAACTTACAATTGTTTCCACTATAAGATGTAGTCAACTCAAAGTTAAGTGCCCAAGTAACACTTCATCAAAGCCTCAAACATGAAGTGCAATTTATTTGGGAAAACATATATATATATATATATATATATATATATATATATATATATATATATATATATGTATTACATGGCAAAATGCAAGCAAGAGAAATAATATTAAGATTTTAAACCTAGAAAATTGCAGGACAAGTTTGAAAAGTTCAGGACAAGTTATTCCATTTGTGTTTTTTCCAAGCTATGCTATTATGCTAATTAATAATGTGTCAAACGTGTCAATTAGTGGTGTCATTGATAATTTTTTCCTTACCTCAATGATATTAAAAGTCCCTTATAAAACTATATTCATAAAAAAGTATAGAACTATATTATCACCCTCAAATTTGAGAAACAAACACTCATAACTTTTTTCTTTTAAAACTTCCTTGATGAGATTGATACCATGAAATTCCTTGAATTGAGCTCTAGCTGAATTAAAATATAGTTTGTTTTTAAAATAAAAATGTTAATTATATTTAAATTAAATTTTTTGCTTTACTTATATCTTTTTCATGATATTTTACTTCACAACTTTTTTTATACAAATTTTTGTTGCATGGGACCAAAACTATGAAATTTTTCATGCTTTCTTCTATCATTGAAGCTAAGATAAATATATTTTGCTTTTAAAATAAAAAAAGTTATTTAGATCTAAACTTGATTGGTGACATTACTTACTCACCTATAACGTTGCTACAAATTTTGATGTAAACTTTTTCCACTGGATCAATTTTTTTAGGCCAAAATGCAGCTAGGGACCAGTCCTCTTCAAAAGTGTTAAAAGTTCTCAATTTGGTTATGAACTGAATTAGCGACAAGCTCTGAAAGATGCCGCATGTGAGTAAATTGCAGCTTTAAGAATATTATTCAACTATTACCATAGTTGAATGATATATATATAAACAGTTGTTGAAAATTAGAGAACTCTTAGATAATTTCCACAGGACTTGTTTAGTGTAAGGCTGTAATATCAGGTTTTATGTGAAAATTATTCTTACTATAGCATCAAAACAAATATTAACATTATATATATATGTATATTAGTGTGTTCTCACCACTTTATATCTATATATGTGTGCATGTATGTGTGTGTGTGTATGTGTGTGTGTTTATATCTATGAATATGCATGTTTAAGATATAAAGCAGGTACAATATTTGGGTTGGATATGGCCACATTAAATGCTAAAGGTTAAAAAGATACCACAGGCCACCTTGACTGATGCTTTTATTATTCCACCAATAAACCACCCAAGATTAATACTTTTTTTTTATCAATTCCCCAAAAGGAATGAACAGTAATGTTGATCTTAGTGAGATTTGAACTCAGAGCACTAAGAGACAAAACAAATACTGCAAGACATTTTATCTAATGCTCTAATGACTTAATTCAATGACTCCTATATCTGACAATACATAGAATATGCACAATAACAAGCTATTAACCCAAACAGCTGACCAGAAGTAGAACAAAAATGAATATTTAATTCTTTTGATAAGAGTTCAAATGAATTGACACATTTCAAATTAAAATACTTCCGTCATAATTTTATGTAAAAAACATTTTTTTAAAGTTATACTTCAAACACTGACTTAAATGTAAATTTTATTTAGTTTACTAAATCCAACCAAATTCTTGGTTATTTTCACAATTAATTGAAAGACATAGGAGGCATATTTCATTACAAAGTCTTAAACTCAATTTTCTTAATATAATACATGTGGAACAGCCATCTCAGTATATATTTGAAACTTTGAATGAAATCCCTACACTGGGAAATAAGATATATCTTCTCGTAAAAAAAGAAAAAAAAGTAGTGGAAATCTTGGAAGCTCTTTTAGGCAAGAATACAAAAGGCAGACACATTTAATGGTAAACCATTTGTCATCTACAAAAATACCATTGTGTACTTTCTTTTAGAAGAAGAGACAAATATGATTGAAAACTAAGATAAATATCAAACAAAATATAAAGGAATTTTGTGAATCCAATCAGTTATCAGAATGTGAGCAAGAATAAGCTACATAAATGATGAGATATTTAACAGCTGTGGGAATTCCAAAACCGAATATCTTAATTACTTACTTTCGGAGTGAGTGATGACAAGTATGAGAGCAGATGACAATTATGAAATATATACCAAAACAGAAAACCATATTCCATAATGCCATGCCAGCATTAAAAAAAAAAATGGAGATTAAATAATGATGATATTTATATGAGTAAGGAATAGTTTCCATTAATTTGATGGGATGCTGATTAAAATGATACAGCTCCACTTTCTAATGACAGAAACAGGAGATTGAATGAAAAACTGGACAATTCCCATCTGAGAATGTGCCAGTGTATCTCAGGCAACATGGTTACCATATAGTATAGTAAGACAGCAAGATAATGCTGTTAGTTGGAGAGGTTAGCAAAATAAAGGAGGAGGATGGAATACTGTAACCAAATAAGTTAAGAGAAATTAAAAGCAACTCTTAATTTATTCAGTTACAGTATTTCACCCTCCTCCTTTACCTTCCTAACCTCTCTTACTAACGGCATTACCCTGTTGTTTTCCTATACTAATTCTCATCTGAATTCTAACATATTTGGAAAGTAAGCATTAAATAAAGGAAGGATATTCTTACCCAGAAAATCCACTCAGACCATCCATAATATTTGCTCCAACATCTCTGCAAAGAAAGATAAAAAGTCATAAAGTCAGCTATGATTATCAGCCTTCAGCTAGTTATACCAAGAACACTGTGCATTAAATATAACTGTCCAGTACAGTCATACTGTTGTGGACAATTACACTAATACATAGAGTATTAATATACTGGTGATGATGAGGATTGTGATGGTAGTGATGATGGTGGTGGTGGTGGTGGTGGTGGTGGTGATGACCCTGATGATCATGATGGTGATGACTGTGTTATGTTGGCACTCCGTCGCTTACGACGTCGAGGGTTCCAATTGATCCGATCAACGGAACAGCCTGCTCGTGAAATTAACGTGCAAGTGGCTGAGCACTCCACAGACACGTGTACTCTTAACGTAGTTCTCGGGGATATTCAGCGTGACACAGTGTGACAAGGATGACCCTTTGAATCACAGGCACAACAGAAACAGGAGGTAAGAGTGAGAGAAAGTTGTGGTGAAAGAGTACAGCAGGGTTCGCCACTATCCCCTGCCGGAGCCTCGTGGAGCTTTAGGTGTTTTCGTTCAATAAACACTCACAACGCCCGGTCTGGGAATCGAAACCGCGATCCTATGACCGCGAGTCCGCTGCCCTAACCACTGGGCCATTGTGCCTCCACTGGTGATGACTGTAATGATGATAAAAAGTTATTACTTAGGTAGTAGGTACTGATGCAAAATAAGGTAGAGTACAAATTTCTGAAATGCAAGTTTTAGGAGAGTTAACTTACAAAATAATGGGAGGGTTGTAAGTAAATAACCAGCATTAGAGTATCAGGATGTTAAGGAGTATAAGGATGGATGATGACAAGTATGAGAGTGGATGATGATTATGAAAGCAAGTAATGAATATGATGGTGGTTGATGAGTATCAGTGGTGGGTGACAAATACCAGAGAGATGGATGAATATCAAGGCAGATTAAACTTACAGTTCTATATTTAAGAGATGAGGAATTATTTACATTATTTACATTATCTACATTTGACGGATATTCGTCCTCATCTTGTTTGTTGTTAACACAACGTTTCGGCTGATATACCCTCCAGCCTTCGTCAGGTGTCTTGGGGAAATTTCGAACCTGGGTTCTCATTCCTATCGATGTTACTATTATTATTATTATATTATTATTATTATTAATCAGGTCGCTGCCGTGAATCGAACTCGGAACCTTGGGGTTAGTAGCCCGCGCTCTTAACCACTACGTCATATGCCCGTGGGCAGTTATGGGGTGAATTTTAAGGTATATCAGCTGGAGGGTATATCAGCCGAAACGTTGTGTTAACAACAAACAAGATGAGGATGAATATCCGTCAAATGTAGATAATGTAAATAATGTAGATTAAACTTACTTTAAACCTTGTCCCATATCCCGCAAGACTTCTTTAGCTTGTTTGTGACTCGAAACCCCATACGTTTCAACATCATTTAACTTTCTCTGATAGTTTTCTAGTTTTTTCTGAAGCTGAGCAATAGAATGAGTGGATTTCTGATTTTTCTTTTCAAAAACTGTTTTTATCCGTAAGATTTGTTGTTTGTCTGCACCAGAGGCTAACCGTAAATATTCATTCACATTAGCTGCAAAAAAAGAAAAAAAGAAAATATTTAGAATGACAAACATGCATAACAATATTATGTAGGTAGGTCGGATAAAATGCCGACTGTTTCCTCTTGAAGCACAACTGCTTATTCCATGATTACAATCCAGTATGCAGTTGGTGGTGTTGTGTTCTTGTATAGATACAAAGTACATATTAATATATATATATATATATATATATATATATATATATATATGTATATATATATATATATATATATATATATATAGAGAGAGAGAGAGAGAGAGAAAGAGACAGACAGACAGACTGACATATAGATATATGTATATATACATACATACATATGCACATGTGTATGTGTTGTGAATGTGAGTGTACAAATGAAAAAAGTAGCATTCTCCACATCAGGTAAGAGTTACATATCTAATAACAGTTTGATTTGATTCCAAGCAACATAAAAATTTGTAAGCTTATAAAATGAACTTAACTCATCAGGCATGTAGAACTGAATGGAGAGGAGTCCAAGAGGACTCCTGGGTATTGGGCTGCTGTTGGTCAGTGCCAGTCACATGGTGTTATAAATTTGGTAGCCACATCAGTTACCTTTCAGGATTCCTAGGAGGGCATGCTAGGACAGGATGTTGGTGGCAACACACTGTCTTGGGAAAGAGGAACAGTTTACAAGCAAGTGCCCATTGATGTATGTATGTGTGTGTGTGTATCTACTTCTGACATGAGATATACACACACACAAAATATATATATATATATATATATATATATATATATATATATATATATATATATATATATATATATATATGAAAAGAAACTGGACTGTCTACATGGATGAGTTTGTGGTCTGTATTGGTGGTGGTGGGGTGTAAAGTACCTTGCCTTTGTGCATGGGGTAGCCAGGCCTAGGGTAGTATACCTGGGTTATTGGAGGTTGGTAGCTTGAAGTTCACTAGCAGGGTGTGCCTCTGGTGGCAACAATACGATAGTTCATTCTTCCTGCTGATGGATACTGCAGGCTGGTAGAGAATATGTAGTCTTTTTCAGATGCAGAATTCACAATTGTGAGCTCCAGGCAAATAAAGTAGAGCCCCGTCAATGATACTCCACTCAATGTTAAAGGAATCATTCTATTGGTCATGTTTTCCCTATCCTTGCATCTAAAGGAGTGCATATGCAGTGTATACCTTCCCTTGAAACCATTGGCTCTCATGCCCATGTAGTTTCATGTGATGTCATCAGATGGTATGAAGGTAGCTTTATAGCCACAGCCCTTGAGAGGCAGGCTTCTCTCAAAGAGCAGTTGGTAGGATTTCAGCAGTTATAGGTCGGGGTGTATTGAGGGAGGGGGGCGTGTGGATGTAAGTTTGCATCTCTTGTAGTGTACAATGTTAGAAGAAATGTTGTCTAAGCAGGAGTAACTAATCTTAATGGTGTGAGGGTTGAAGAACCTATAATACTTATGGCCTCTAGGGAAATGCTTCTTGATCAGCAACAGGAAGCTCCTAGCTATTTTGGGAGAAACCTCTAGGCTAAATGAGGGCAGGGGTGGTTGAGCAAGATTATTTTTCACTTTCTGGTCCTCTTTGGGCACAGGGGTGGAGATCTTCCATACATAGATTAATTTCTCGGTGAATCCACTCCTCGTTAATGCCTTGTTGTAATGGGGGTGTGGCCCTGTTAAAGATCTCTCTGTCCACTGAAAGTTTAGAGATCCTCGAGTTTCTATAGATATACACAGTTTACTTACTGGTCTTCAGGTCAAGGGTTATGCCCAGGAAGTCAACCTTAGTCAATTTGGTGGTGACTGTTATAGACAGGCCAAATTCTTCCTGAATTTGTCTATGGCATGGCTGTCCATATGGCTTGAGATTGCCAAACCATGGTGGTGGGGGACACTTCCAACACAACTTGACTAGGTTAGTGACCTTGTCACCCAGTAGGAATCATCATAAACCACTTTCTGGCATTCAGAATGAGGTCACTGATATTGCTGAGCTGCTTGCCAAGCTCTAAAACCTTCAGGAGGAGTGATATTGATATTGCAGAGTAGAAATCCACAATGTCAAAATGAGTGAACCTGAAGGCTGCTTTATTCTCAAGGGCACAGAACCAGTCAATTACTGTGATGCTGGAATACCACTGGCTCAACTCCATAACCTTTCTAACATTGGAGTTGATAGTATCAAGAATATGCTTGCTAGCAATGCCTATTTTGTTCTTAGAGGAGTTGATCAGCCTATATTTGAATTTGGAAAAGAAGTTGGGTTTATGATTCTTAAGTGTGGCATGAAGGGGTTGCATGGCAATGTAGTCAATGTGATCCTCCATGCTTAGGAGGATGGCTAGCTCTTTCACTTCAGTGTTTGTATCATTATGGGCAGAGATGTTGGTTTTGGTGATAGTATTTGTGAGAAGTTTTGCACAGTTCTTTGTTTTGTCTACAAGGATGTGTACATTAGTCAATTACTTCATCTTTACCATGAAATTGTTTAAAGAGTTAAGGAATGGATTAGAATGACATAGAGACTACACTTTCTCTACAATGTTCATTACATCAACTTCAAAGCACTCAAGGTCCTTTATCTGGGATTTATTTGGAGGATTTAAAGTTGTATATATATAATGTAGATAACAATTACTTTTTAAGTTTTACCATGATAGGCTTTCCAAACAGTGGAATATGATTTTTATAATAGGTTTTGATATTACAAAATCCAAGAGATAATGCAATACTTATAAGAAAGGAAGAAGTATTGAGGCTTATATATATATATATATATATATATATATATATATATATATATATATATATATATATATATATATGTATGTATGTATATATATATATAAACAGCAATTAAATTTTGAATGTTTTTCAGATGATGACATCATTCATACATAAACTAACTGGAAAATTAATGATGGAATTCACCTGCATGATAATTTTCCAAATTGTCTCCTAAACTCAACTTTCAATGAGAATTATTAAATAGTATTGTAGTTACATGATTATTACTATTTGAAAGAAGTGATGTCATGTTACTGAAAAAATAAATGTTTAATTTAGCAACAAGTCAGGGCTTTTTTCCAATTAATGATTCTATGCTTTTAATTGTTAAACTTAAAACTACTTAATAATTTAGATGTTTAAGAACACAAAAAGTGTTGTATTCACTTTCACTTATTTCTTCATAGTATTGTCTATAAAGAAGCTTAAAAAGTTTCATTATACCCCTGCAGTTTGGTTACTGAAACAATTCCATTGCATGTATAATGTATATATATAAAATAAAAGAATGGAGATATTGGTTTCACCTTTATTACTTGGTTACAATTGGTTCAATACCAGATGGATTAGATAAATCATTTATCCTGCTGGAATCAATATAAACAATGGTTATATAATATTATGTAATATAAAATGTAAACTGGGTTATGCCATTTCATCATGACCTTACAAAAAGATGCAATACACTTACAAGTAAATTAATGAAAACTTACATCACATTAATTACGGTTCTAATCATCCTTGAATGGCAACCAAGTTTATAATTAAGCATGTCTTGTGTAGAATATCTACACTATCTGCCAACTTAGAAATTTTTTTCAGATAACGCCAATTACTTCAACATAGCTCTAACTAAAGGTATACCAATAAACTCATGTATATTTCCAACAATATAGGTGGTATTCCACCTTAGGATGGTCAGCTGTTTCTCTCTGGGTGTAGACATGTTAATACTAGAATTCATAATAATAACAATAAAAAAATTCAATATGATTGAACTACTATAAAATACAGGGTTAAGTATATTGCAGAATTCTGTATGAAAACCCATTGTGAGAAGAACAGTAGCAGTAATATTAAGAGGCATTTCTATTGTTAAGAGTACTAATGATCCAAATTCTTATAAAATCTTTCTCTGCAGCTGGTGTCTAAATCCTTGTTCTTGTGACTACCTTACATCTAAGAAAATAGGGTTAAACCTACAAACACTAAATCAGGTAATAATTATAATCACAGTATATCATTTACTGGTAATGGAAACACTAATTCTAAATTTCATTTGCTTACTCACAATGAGGTTGAATATTTTGTGGTTAAACCACCTTTTTGTATCTCAGGTGGCCATGGACATCCTTACAGTATTTTTCTCGGTATTGGAGAAGCATTTTTCTCCTTCCAGTAGACATTTTAAGTTATTCAATAGGCAGACTATCAAATCTTCATATTCCACCATACCTATTTCAGCTAATAGTATACAGCTGCTGTTAATAAATTAAGCACTTCTAGAAATTATATAACTCATTCTAGTTATATAAGCAGTTTGCTTGTCTCTAGCTCCTCTATTAATAATGTAACACAATTTAGCATGAACATTACTATTGATTCTGTGCTTCTTTCTGACAATAGTTCTATATACTCAATAAGGTTTACAGCTATATGATACCATGGCATCAAAATTTAAGTTAAGCTGGAGTAACAATGTGCATTATTTTAATAACAGGCACAAATTGCATGAAACTTCATTAGCAAAAATTGTTTGGGGCTTGAAGGACAGAAATATTGATTATTCTATTTTGTGATCAATTATACAGACAACACTTCCATATAAAAAGAGGTGGGAGCAGTTGCAATTTATGTTGCAAAGAGAAACTTGAAATTCTAAGATATAAATCTGGATTAATTAACAAGCATGAGTTGTTAATCTGTTGCCTACATCATATTATTAAAAACTTTTTGAGGATTTCATTTACCTCTCTTGTAAAATGATATTACAAAATTACATGAGCATTTTGATTGTACTTCATTTCTCACTGATACAATCATTCTTCTCTGATTTCTTTCCATAATTATTGTCCTATAATCATTTTATTCTTTATAATGGTCTTAACTACTCACTGGAATTCTATTCATTTATTATCTCATTCCTAACTATCTTATAATTTTCCACTGCAATTTTTTGTTTCCCTATTTTAACCATTTACTGGTTCCTTTTAATGTAATAACATTTTTAATCACTAAAATTTTTATTTTCATATATTATTTTATATTATCACATTATGATATTTGAACTACAATTTGATTTGCAGCTCTACTCTATTTTATGCGAACTTAATCATCCCCATCAATTTTATATTGTTACTTATATTTTCCTATCCTCCATGATCCTCTTGAACTTCCTTCTATCTCCCTTCTTTCTTCCTATTTCCTAAGTCTTGTTTCCTAATCAACTTAGCTCCTTTGATGTTAATCTTGACATACCCATCCCATGTAACTAATGACTTTGCGGATGCCATTGTGTTTACCATCCTCTTTGCTTGGGCAGCCCTCTGCATCATATATACTTTTTCTCTCCTTCGTTATTAGGCCTGGTGCCACAACTGATATATCAAATAGCATACAAAGTTGTTTGTCCTTTGAACAATTTACTCTGTACATTTCTATAAGCATGTCAAAATGATTAATTGCTTGCTATGACACTCTGTTTTTATAAGAGTATTCGTCCTGATGCAAGAGTACTGCATCTTTCATAAGGTCATGATATAAAATGGCAGAACCTGGTTACTTTTAATATCACATGAAATTACACAATCATTGTTTATATTGATTCCAGCACACTAGATCATTTATCTAACCCATTTGGTACAAAAACAAGTGTAACTGAGTAATAAATGCAATACTAATAACTTCATTATTTTATTCATTTCATGGTACGTTCTGTGGTTTATGTAAATTTGGATTTTCCATTTATGCAGATTACTTAGTCTTAATGAATTGCTTTCACTTTCGTACAGTCTCATTAGCCAGGGTTCACATGAGTACTGACTGATGAGATTGTCTGAATTTCACACATGCCCTGCACATAGTGAGTGTGTGTGTGTGTGTGTGTGTGTGTGTGTGTGTGTGTGTGTGTTATTTCTTTACTACCCACAAGGGGCTACACACAGAGGGGACAAACAAGGACAGACAAACGGATTAAGTCGATTATATCGACTCCAGTGCGTAACTGGTACTTATTTAATCGACCCCGAAAGGATGAGAGGCAAAGTCGACCTCGGCGGAATTTGAACTCAGAACGTAGCGGCAGACGAAATACCACTAAGCATTTCACCCAGCGTGCTAACGTTTCTGCCAGCTCGCTGCCTTATGTGTGTGTGTGTACATGCACACATGTATGAATGCGTGTAAGCATGGTTGCAAGGTTAAGAAATTTGCTTTCCAGTGATATGGCTTCTGGTCCAGTCTCATTGTGTGGCACCTCAGGGTATGTGTCTTCTATAGCCCAAAATCAACCAGAGCCTTGTATGATTCTTTTCAGTTTTCCATGAAAACATGCTCAGCCATGGGAAAATATTACCTTGTTTGGAAATGGTTGTGGGATGGTGAAAGGAAGGGCATCTCATCACTAAAAATCTGCCTCAATGAATTCCATCTGACACATGCAAGCATGGTAAAGGTGATGCTAAACTAATGATGAAATATCAATGAAATATCAAATAAGATCTAGAGTTTCAACAAATATAATGCACATTAGCTTTTTGAAATATAGGACAAACCCATATTTACAGGACAAAAGTAGAGACTTTATTGACAATACAACGCACTGCAAACATTATAGAAACTCTGAATACAACTACTATGATATCAGTAACAGCAAAACACTCCAAAGCAGAGTATGTATTAGATGAATGGAATGAAATTCATTAGGAGAAGAGAGTATACAAAAGAGGAACCAGATGAAGATGTGGAATAGATTACTAAATCAAAGAAAGCAAATTACAAGAAGGAACTTAGAAATAAAAGTCTAGCAGATATAAATGAAAAATGGGAAAACTGTGAGAAAGTTATTTGTTCGTGTAAATTGTGTGTCAGGGATATAAGATCAGAATTAAATGAGGAAACTGAACACAGAACAAACCTCACACTTCAAAAATTTGAAGCACAAATAACTGTACAACAGTTTCCAGTACACAAATTAAAAAAACGTGATGCCACAATGCAGAGAGAAACACCAAATAAACAAATGGAAAGCTACGAGAAAACTATTAGATTTGTGGAAAATTGATGTGCAAAGGGAAGAAACAAAATCAAATGAAATACTAGAATCAAAAAATCTGTAGTTACAGGAATATGAAGCCAATAATGGAAGAGAATTAGTGAGAACTAAAAATAAAACATGAAACAAAATCTTAGAAATACACAACTTGATAACAATGGAAGAAACCGAAACTCCTTCTGTAATAATTTACAAGTCATATAAAGAAAGAATCAAAGGGTGACAACCCATAACCCTCATATGCAATAGTAAGAAGAAAATGAACAGGCATTTGATAATACATGCAAAAATGAACTTGACTAAGATGAAATACTTACAAATAATAACAAAGGAAGAACAGACCAAAATAAGCTGTCAGACCAAGGAAAATGGTATAAATCTACTAAAAAACAAGGCAACATACCAAGGAAGATGGTATAATGAGAATACCAGATACATCAACAATTGGAAACCCTTCTCCCCCCCCCCCCCCAAAAAAAAAACAAAAAAAAAGATAGGGTACAAATTACTCACAAAAAGAGAATTTTTTGTAGGGAGCAGGTATTCCAAAAAATAACAAAAGAAAACACAAACAATACAAAGAAATATTGATCCAATAGTGATAAATTTATCTCAATGAAACCTGATGAAAAAGAATGTGACTTAAATTCACACCAACTTCCAAAAGAAGGCTTAAGAAGATCTATCAATCACAGAAACAGGATTTAAATGTCAGATGAACAGGAATAAACACATAGGAACACATAACATGTCTGAAAAGATCAGCAAGCTCAAATTATTCCAGCAAATTATATAAAATCAAAGTCAACCATTTTCAAATGAAGAGCAAAAAAAAAAAAAATAGATTGTCAACTGAAATATTCTTCTATAATCGTTAAAGAAAGGGGAGCCATTGTAATAATGGACAAAACCCATTACAGTGAAATAGTCTTAAAACAACTAAACGATAGACATTTTTACAAAAAATGAAAAATAGCAACCAATGCAGATAAACAAACAATGAACAAAATTAGTAAATGAATGGACAAATTCAAAACAGTTTAACAAGAGAAGTCAAAACAATTTGGCAGTTTTATTAGGTTGGGGATGGCTTTGAGCTTCTCTTAGTTTATGCCCTAGCCAGTTTTCTTGGTGGATATGGTGAACCTCCAAAATTGCTTCATGTTCATTATCAGGTAAGGCAGCCACCACTCACCACAAGATATTTAATTATAATGGCCCATCCACCATCTTCACAATTCATTTGTCCATATATGACAGGATGAAAATGAATTCTTCATTTTTAATTGGGGAATGTTTCCTTGCTTTGAACTCAGACCCAAATCTGTTATCACTTGTTTTAAATTTTTTGTATTGTGTTCTTTTATTCTTCTACTTATTTCAGTCATTTGACTGCAGCCATACTGGAACACCACCTCAAAGGGTTTTAGTCGAACAAATCAACTGCAGGACTTTTTTTAAAAGCCTTGTACTTATTCTATCAGTCTCTTTATGGGAACATAGACACACCAACATCAGCTGTCAAGCAGTGATGGAGGGAGGGAACAAACACAGACATATATATATATATATATATATACACACACAACAGGCTTCTTTCAGTTTCTGTCTACCAAATCCACTCACAAGGCTTTGGTTGGCCCAAGGCTATAGTAGAAGACACTTGGCCAAAGTGCCACACTCTGGGACTGAACCCGGAACCATGTGATTGGAAAGCAAGCTTCTTACCACACAGTCATGCCTGCGCCACTATGAATGTTTATTTTGATAATGACATTGTGGGTAAGGTGTAAGGGGTCAGATCTGACCAGTTTGAACATAAAACAAGCAGAATATTTAGGCCAAATATGGCCAGTTTAAATGCTAAACGGTTAATGTTGATGCAATGGTAAGTCACTATGCACCGATTAGGTTGGTCAATAATATGACTGGCCAGTACTAGGTTTACTCTTCTTTTACTCATTTTGAAGAAGCATTATCCTTCTTTAATCATTTCTCTCAGCAGCTCAAGTCTTATTTTGATCTGAGCTGCATCAGTAAAAGATCCTATTAGTTCAACTATCTGTTATACTTATTGCTGTCTGTGGAATTCATGCTGTTACTGCCTTTGGCAGTGACTGATCTGATGATGGCTGCAGTGGAAATGGCAGTTGTAGTAGTGACAGCTTTGTTAAAACAGACTGTTTCTGAGTTGGTGATTGTCTGCTGCCATAATGAAAGTGGTGGTAGTGATGTTGGTAGAAACAACGCTACTATGATTGTTGAACTTTACATTGACCTAATGGTGGTGAGGGTGGTGGTGTCAATGCTGCTAGGTCTGTTTGCTGTGATGGTGAGAGTGTTTGTCAGTTTGTTGAGTTTGTGTGTGTGTGTGTGTGTGTGTGTGTGTGTGTGTGTGTGTGTGTGGTATGTTGTTGCTTTTCTTTGTGTGATATACTGTAGTTGCTGCTGCTATTATGGTTACAAGTTGGGTGGGTTTATAATTGGAGTAGCAAGAGGAAGTGGCAGGAAATCCTTTTCATAGTGAATGTTCCAAAAGACAGCCATCCCCTTCTTTCGCAATACTATATTTTTCTGTTTTAAAAAGAATACTTAAATTTGAGGGGTAAAATAAACAAACTTTACCCCAGAAACCAAAAACAAAATGGTTCTGGCTAATTTCTTAAGGTCCTGATAAGTCTGGCAACAAAACAAAACAAATATTTTGTAAATGTAGATTTTTCAAACAGATAAAACAAACAAAAGTAACAAAGTGGTTTGGAGGGCCTATACAAAAACAACAATGACAACAATAATAAAAAAAAAAAATTGCTTTTAATTCAGGCACATAATTTTGAGGAAAGGGGAACAATCAATTACACTAACCCCAATATTAGAATGGTACTTTAGTGGAATTTGAACTCAGAACATAGATTTTGAAATATATGTTATAAATAAAAATTAAGTAACAAGTAAGATATTCAGTGGAGTGGGGAGCACAGTAGATCATGCTGACCCACGCATAAGGCCACAAATATAGGAGATAGGGAGAACAGCTGTTCATCACAATTCCTTCCCCTGTACTTATTTTGGAATCAGGGAATAGTTTATCATAAACCTTGTACTTATCATTTATTAATTTATTGGTGAAAAATAGCATTGTTAGCTACAGGTTTTCAATGGATAAATAAGTTGTTCACTGCATTTTAGGTGATAAGTGACAAGAGTGTAACTAGATACAGAACAAATCTCCCAAAACATTTCATTTATAATGCATGGCGTTTTCAGTTTTTTCAAACATCTCAAAATTGAGAACAATGGATAATGTAGTCCAACATACTCCTAATAAGGTGGGATGGTCATGAATGGAATGCTTTTGAATAACTCATGCTGGGGCACCACCTTGAAGAATTTTAGCCGAATGAATTGACCCCAGTATGTTTTTTTTTTTAAAGTTTGTTACATATTTTATCATTTTCTTTTGCCAAACCACTAAGTCATAGGGACACAATTACACCAACACCAGTTGTCAAGTAGTGGGATGAGGACAAACACAGACACACACATATATATAGGGAGAGAGAAAATACTTTCAGTTTTCATCTACCAAATCCACTCACAAGGCTTTAATCAGCCCAAGGGTATAGTAGGAGACTTCTACCCATGGTACCACACAGTGGGACTGAACTCAGAACAATGTGGTTGAGAAACAAAGCTCTATCGTCAAACACCTACTTTACCATACTTGCATGGGTCAGACCGAATTTGCTGAGGCAGACTTTCTACAGCTAGTTGCTCGTCTTGTCACTAAATCTCACCTGTTTCCAAGCAAGGTAATATTTCTCCCACGGCCAGGCACATTTCTAGCAAAAGACCAGCATTCCTTGTTTGACAATGATGATCATTTACAACCATCATGTGATGCCAAGATAAGGGTAAACAGAAACAAAGACACACATGTACATACATACATACATGTGTGTGTATACACGTACATATATATACACCAAATAAACTAACAATGCTTTGGTCAGCCCAGAACTATCATAAAGACACTTGCACAATGTACCACACAGTGGGATTGAACACAAAACCATATGGCCAGGAAGCAAGCTTCTCAACCACACAGCCATGCTTATCACTATGTGATTGCTCAGAAAAACATACACAAGACTGAGAGACACTGATAATTGTATCAAGGAATGTTCTTACCTTCCTTTGAGTCCTGTTCACTTTTTATCTGCACCATTATCTTATGGATTTTAGCTTGTAGGTGATCTTTAGCAGCCTTGGTACGATTTGGGTCAGGGGTGTGTGATCCATCAAAATCATCCACTGATGCCTCTCCAGATCCACTACCACCACTGATTCCAGAGCTGAGTGTTGCTGATGTTGTAGCTGTGGTTGTGATGGAAGGCGTACAAGTGGTTGCTGCTGTGTTTGTAGTATTAGGGGTGCCATTTTCTTGTTGAATTGCTTGCACCAGTGGGGCCACTGGGTGCTTGCCAAGAGACCCAGTTCCGTCCAGCTATAAGCAAAACAATGACAAGGAATTTTAGCAAAGTTTACCTCTTACTATACAAATACAATAACATAGCAAGGACTAGAAATCAATTCTTACTCATAATTTTTCAAGTATAAATTTGAGTCAACTGAGAGGAGTTCCAACTAAATGACGTCTCCAAGTGGTTTAAATTTACAATTATCCAATATCCCAGTGGCTAAAACGTGTCAGCAAAAGGGGTCCCAGGAGTCATGACCTGGGTGCAACCCAAGCCCTTAAAGTGTAAGAAGGGCCAAAACACTTGCCCGAGAGGGTTTCATCTCTGAAAACCTTCTACTGTTCAGCTCTCTTGAGAGTTTCTTACTACCATACAATAACATAGAAAGGACAAGAAATCTATTCTTGCACATATTTTTCATGTATATATTTCTAAAATACCTATTTTTATGGCTTCACCAGGGAAGGAAAGGTGGCTCACATGACCTTTGTGTTGGGTGGAATAAACATGGGTTGTTGTTGTAGGAAGCAGTACACCAAGATATCAAATTATCCTCACACTGGCCCCTGGTGTGAAAGCTTGTAACAGAATGGAGTCTGTTTAAAGCACCAAAGGGCCATGTGGTAGTGTTAAACAAACAAAAAAAAAAGGGTACAGCTCATCTGATGGGCTTCTTCACAGTTTCCATCTGCCTAATTTCAGTCACAGAGTATTGTGGTGGTCTGAAACTATGACAGAAGACAGTAGTCAAAGCCAATATGGAGTGGGATTGAACCTGGAATCAGGTGATTACAAAGCAAACATTTTTTATCACACAGCTATGCCTATATCCATGGTTTTTGCTTGATATCTTTATACTGCAAATGATGATAAACTACAAACTGACTGCTCATAAATCCATATGCATGAACACAAAATGCCACTGGATGAAGTTTATAAAATTTAAACTTCATTTAACACTTTTGTGATCATATTTCTATTGAAATACACACTGTGTTCTACTTTATTTAGGTGGGGGAAAAATAAAAATAATAATGATAAATTTGGAGAGATTTAGTAAAAATAACTCATTTTGAAGCTAGAGTTCATAACAAATTATCAAACAGATTCTTACATAAAATAATGGTTTCAAATTTTGACAGCAGTTTCATGAGTGGGGGTAAGTCAGTTACATTGGCCCCAGTGCTCAACTGATACTTATTTTATCAACATCAAAAGGATGAAAGGCAAAGTTGACCTTCATGGAAATTCTTACATAAAATAACAATGAAAGATTTTCATTTGAATGTAGAACATTTAAAAATGAGCTGCTTTGCATCTTGGATTCAATTGTAATGGTCCCAGGTGGGTTGGCATAAAAAACAGTTAATTAACAGTGATAACTAACAAAAGGTTTTATGTAAAATCGTAATGAAAGTTTTTAATTTAAATATGAACAGCTTAAACTGAATGGTTTTTGTATTATGGAGACAAAATATAATCCCAAATGAGTTGATTTTATAAAAGTTGAATTTGATGATTGCTTCATGTAATGTTGTAAGACAAACTGTGTGGTGAAGATATAGTAAAACATTGACTGACTCACGTTATCAAGCTCTTCGGCACTATGGGAAAGATACTGGTGAACATCTGTATCTGGTTGAAGTGATGTCACACTTTTTGGTTTGGCCCCGGAACCAACATTTTCTGGAGTGTGTTTTTTAGGCAAGTTTGGACTTTTTGAACTTTTCTTTATATTTTTTAGAGGTGTAATTTTTGTATTTTCTGATTTTTTCCTACAAAGAGAGAGAAAAAGAGAGTTAGAAGAATAAAGAAGCGAGATCAAGGTTTTATTTAACAGTATTAATACATAGTGTCCTTGATAAAAAAGGGTCTGGAATAAAGTGTGGGACATGATTACATCACAGGTAAAGATAAAATGTCAGCAGTGATTTTCCTAGTGTATCCAATTTACATGACAAGTCGCTAAAGCTCACTAAATATTGACAAAATTAGAATTGAGGAAAATGCTGCAAAAAATAAGAAATACAGATTTCTTTTTGTCAAGATTTAAAAAGATTTAGCTTGTAAATCATTAAAATGATATTTCAAATGATTTTCTTAATTTCATTCTGAAAAAAAAAAAACAATGATATACAGAAAGAATAAACTCATCTTCATTGAAAATTCATACAGTAATAATGAAAAATAATTTTGCTTATTAATATATTCATTATTAGAATCGATATTTTTCAAATGTTTAGTTAAATCAATATGTTTCATATATGATTTCTGTTAAATGTTCACCGATTATTACATTTCTATTCATCCTATATATTTCTGGTCAGGAATTAATAGCTTTGTCATGATTAGATGTTCATACAACTTCAATGGAGTTGCAAATACTATGTATCAGGTCATTAAGAATGAAATGTCCGATTTTCTTATGCACCAAGTTTGACAGTCATTAACTCTGTTTTATCCTGACAATTCTTTGTCTTACATCACTTTGAAGAATTACATCACTTTTCGAAATGCAATTCATGGTGTCTGATTATATTGTGAGTCTTCTCTTGTAAATCAATTTTTGTGAACCTATGGATAGTTCAAAGATTTGTGTTGTTTATGAATATGAGTTCCATTGTGGAACCAATGCATCCCAGACAGCTCGAAACATCAATGAGGTGTTTGGTGAAGATGTGGCAAATGAGTGCATGGTACATCGATGGTTTGAGAAGTTCTGGTTTGGTGACTTTACTCTTGAAAATCAGCCCTGTGGTAGACCTGAGACCAAGGTGGATAATGATGAGCTGGAAACTGTAGTGGAAGCGGATACATCTCAATCTACACATGAGTTAGCAGCAAGGTTTGATGTTTTCATTCCAACAGTATTGGACCATCTGAAACAAATCGGCAAGGTAAAGAAGCTGGACAAGTGGGCACCACATGAAATAAACGAGCCTCAGATGACACATCGTCTTGAAACTTGCTGTTCTTTGCTGTCATGGCATAAAAGCGAACCATTTTTGCACCGTATTGTTGTGTGATGAATGGATTCTCTTCAACAATAGCAAGCATTCTGCATGGTGGTTGGATAGAGACAAGGTGCCAAAACAATCCAAAAAAGAATATTCACCAAAAGAAGCTAATGGTGTCTGTTTGGTAGTCCAGCACTGGCGTCATTCACTACAGCTTCATGAGACTTGGTAAGTCAATTACAGTGGATGTATGCATCAACCAGTTAGAGTGAACTTGCAATTAAACAACTAAGATTGATCAATAGAGACAGGCCAATTCTCTTGCAAGACAATGCTCGACCACATGTTTCACAAAGAATGCTACTCAAATTACAGGAACTGAACTTGGAAATACTCTGTCATCCACATATTCACCAGACCTTGCACCAACTGACAATCACATTTTCCAAGCATTAGACAACTTTTTGCAAGGAAATAACTTCAAATTTGAAAATGCAAAAACAGCCTTTTGTGATTTCATCACCTCTTACTCTCCAGAATTCTTCACTGCCGGCATAAGTAAGCTACTGACAAAATAGCAAAATTGTGTTGATAATTTAGGTGTATACTTTGATTAACTGCATTGCTTTTTTGTTGAGATAAAGTAAAATAAACTTTCAGCTGAAAATTGGACATTTCATTCTTAATGGCCTGATATAAGCACAGTAAGAAAAGCCAAGCAACAATACAAACATTGTAAAATATTTCTGTATAGGTGTGCAAGCAGGATTAAAAGTTTTCACTGATATAAGGCTACACAATAACATACAAACTTATCTTACTTTACAGATATCTTTACAATGTCTCTTATGACTCACAAGGTTTATATCTATTTGATACAGATACCAAAACAAACTTAAATTTTAAACAGTTTTGGTTAGAGTGGGTGCCCAGTTTAACATTGTCGTTTTTTTTGGCTCTTGGGTACTTTAACACTTTAGCATTTAAACTGGCTACATCTGGCCAAATATTAGCATGTTTTATGCTAAAACTGACCAGATCCAACTTCCCATGCCAACCCTACTGTGACATTCTCAAAATATACAAACACACCATTGAAATCTTGAAGCTACAAGATAATGCATGACTAACTGAAAACTATGTGAATAAATAAGCAATACATTTGACAGAGTAATCTGAATGCTAAATGGTTAAGTCCAATCTATAACAAACATTCATACAGGGTCTCTGGTCTGGAGATATTTAGATAAGTGCTGCTTGCCACTGTAACAACTCACAAGTCATGGGTTTCCTTTACCTCCCCTACAAGTCCTGAAAGTCCTTCAAAATATGGAAATTGCTCTTTCTCCTCTGACTAAGACATGAAAAAAAAGTTCATAAAAATATTCAATTTAAATATGTCTGCAACCAAGATGCATTTCCCAAACTCTGTGCAAAGTATCTCTGTCCCCACCATTAGCATTAGTAGGCCCTTGATTTTGTGTTGTGTTTCTTTGCCAATAACATCAGAATATATTGGCTTTCTGATTTGATAAAATGCCAGAATGTTCTTTTTGCAAAATTCCCTTTTTAATAGTAATCATTTATACAATCTTTTTAAGAGGAGAAATAAAATAAAATAAAAACGTTCAAAAATGTTCTTAATACAAAGAACATCATTAGGCTCACTAACTATTTATACAATGTTTCTCAGGACAAAATTTCTCATACACTAATCTAGTTCACTCATTGTCTACTGACAGTGCTGCACTTTATCCTTAGGCAAGATACTTTAATCTGCTATCTTCAGTCAATGAAGTTAGAAACAATTACTATTATCACTTAAATTTATTATTTATTTGTATTTGTTCATGTAAAAAAGTGTTTTAAAGAGTAGGATTTCAAATATTGTTGTTTATCTCCAGGTCAGCTCTGATTAAGTAGGCCTACATAATAAATGACATTCTAGCCATGACCATCTTGTCTTTTAAATCAAAGCTAAAATCATAATCAATTATAGGTACAGGTGTGGCTGTGTGGCAAGATGTTTGCTTCCCAACCACATGGTTCTGGGTTCAGTCCCAATGTGCAATGACTTGGACAAGTATCTACTTTTATACCCTTGAGCTGATCAAAGCTAAGTGAGTAAATTTGGTAGGTGGAAACTGAAAGAAGCTCATTGTAAATGTGTATGTGTGTGTGTGTGTGTTTGTTCCTTGTCACCACTTGACACCCCGTGTTGGTGTGTTTACAGCTCCATAACTTAGCAGTTCAGCAAAAAATACAATAAGTTCCAAGCTTTAAAAAAAATAAGTACTGGTGTCAATTCATTTGACTAAAATATGTATATATATCTGCATGTATATGTATGTATATATATATATGTATATATATCTGTAAGTATATGTATGTATATATATATATATATATATATATGTATGGGAAATTCTGTCTGTGGGCGTGTTTGTTTGCAGAGTTGTTAGCTAACTCCTCCTCCATTGTTTTATCAATTTTGATGAAACTTCACAGGATTGCAAGATGTGTTTAATATTTTGCAAAATATTTTGTTCAATAGACATTTGAAATGTTTGTACCAGAAAATGTGATAGTGGAAGTTACTAACCAAAGAACAGATATGTCAACAACCTAGACACAACAGCAAAAAAGAAATACATGCAATGTATCATAAGTCAAAACAACTTTACCAAGTGTCCAGAAACAAAATGTTGAAGGTTAGCAAGATATCTAGCCTCAAGCAATTGTAGAAATTAGCTTTGTTTAGTAAACAGTTAAATGCTGACTTCAACCTTCAAAAACCTACAGATAATGTTTATCAATACACATTATTCAAGGTGGATGTCGTTTATGTTACCTGTTCTGATCAACATTCGTTCAAGATGGAGTCCTCAGCACTAGTGCAGTGAATGTTTAAGAATAATAAAAATAATTAATAACTGTCAGTAATTCTTGGTGAGGATGCAATGATGTTTTTGAAGTTAATGTTAGTTTGACTTCATTATTACAACTATATATATATAAGGAGCCTGTGGTAGAGGTAGACCCAGGAAGACATGGGACAAGGCTGTGAAGCATGATCTTCAATCTTTGGGCCTCATGAAGTCAGTGACTAGTGACTGAAACCTTTGAGAAGATCTGTCATGCCAAGTGAAATCGTAGTCTTGGTTGATGCTAGTGTCAAGCAACTGGCACCCTTTCAAGCGTTGGTTTCACAGAAGCAAGGTGGTCAATACCAGTGGCTTGTGAACAGCATCTTTTGAGTGTTAGGACTCACAGAAGCAATGACAAATGACCGAGACCTTTGATATTATGCCATGCTTGAGTAGAAGACCCATCAAGCCAAGTGAAATCATAGTCGTGGCAGATGTCACACAAATGGTACCTGTGCCAGCGGCATGTAAAAGCACCCATTACACTCTTTAAGTGGCTGGTGTTAAGAAGGGCATCTAGCCATAGAAATCATGCCAAATGAGACTAGAGTTTGGCACAGCCTTCCAGCTTGCCATCCCTGGTCAAACCATCCAACCCATGCCAGCATGGACAACGTATGTTAAATGATGATGATGATGATGAATACTATTGATGATAATAATAATAATGGATGTAAAGTCTTAGGACCAGTGGAGTATAAACCAAGACATGACAGAGTTGGCCAATATTTACATTGCTTAATATGCCGGCATTGTAAAATCAAAACTGCTGACAAGTGGTATAATCACCACCCTGAGACTTTAACTGAGAGAGAAAATGTAACAATTCTTTGGGACTTTCCAATACATACAGACTGAACCATTAGAGCTGATAAATTGGATATTCATGTGAAATACCAAAACAATAAAGTTTGTTTGTTGATCGACATGGGTATTCTTTGCAATCATAATATCTCGGCAAAAGAATTTGACAAGGTCAGAAAATATAAAGTTTTGCTCATTGAAATTGAAAAAATGTGGCATCACAATGCAGTTACAATACCAGTGATTGTAGGCACACTAGGAATGATAAAAAAAAAGAAACTGACAATTATTTGAGAATGATCCCTGGAAGGAGTGCAAGAGATTGTTTTAACTCGTATGTCACATGTAAGGAGAAGAGAATTGTCAATGTGAGAACGATTTCCACCCATGCATTTATTCTTCCTTTTATTGTTTTACTTGTTTCAGTCATTTGACTGTGGCCATGCTGGAGTACCGCCTTTAGTCAAACAAATCAACCCCAGGACTTATTCTTTGGAAGCCTAGTACTTATTCTATCGGTCTCTTTTGCCGAACCGCTAAGTTACGGGGACGTAAACACACCACCATCGGTTGTCAAACAATGGTGGGGGAACAAACACAGACACACAAACACACATACATATATATATATATGCATATATACGATGGGCTTCTTTCAGTTTCCGTCTACCAAATCCACCCACAAGGCTTTGGTTAGCCCGAGGCTATTGTAGAAGACACTTGCCCAAGGTACCACGCAGTGGGACTGAACCTGGAACCATGTGGTTGGTAAGCAAGCTACTTACCACACAGCCACTCCAGTATTTTAATTTTTTTTTACACATAACTTCATTTCATTTTGAGAAAGAACTATGTGGTGTGTTTAGTTTAATGGCTTAACAATGTATACACTGAGTTTCTTTGTCCAAAGAGTCAGAAAGGTACTCAGCAAGAAATGGAAACAAAATGGAAAGGAGAAAAACTCATAATAATAATAATAATAATAATAATAAGAGCACTCAGAGAGCACAAACCTCCGTCCAAGGCAATACCAACGTCCTCTCAACAATTAGCCGGAGATGATTTTTAAAATGAAAATATCTAAAATAAACTCGACTGCTCTCACAAACAAGAATACTAAAAATGAACCTGACTGCTCTCAAAAATTAAGTAAAAAAAACGGGAAAATAATCCAGAATCCTTGTCCGGTAACTGATCAATCCCAATGGTAGTCATGGAATGTGTATCGTCTGCAGTGGGAACAGGAACAGTTTTTTCTATGAAGGCCTTTTTCAGTCTATCCACTGATATAGTGTCTTTACTTCCACTAAGGTCTATACTGATAAATTTATCTGTGTATGAAAGAAAACAGAAAGGACCTGCATACGGTGCTCTTAATAGAGGTTTAACAACATTGTTGTGCACAAAACTAGAAATGCAATTGCCAAGTAGGTAAGAGATGTTAAACAAGAGCGATATATTCAAAATTGGTAAAACTAAAAATTGTCAAGGATAATTTAAATTTATTATTGTTACTGAATATGTCAGTGTTATTTAATTTCCGAACAGTTTTGCTGTTGTTTGTTTATGAAGTTTGATTCATCAGTTTCTACTAAGATAGAGACAAGAGTAAAATTAATAATAGAGAAACGAAAATAAAACTTTGTAAACAGCAACGCCACCATATCTTACGTGGAAACCATGAGTGTGCTTTCAAAGGAGATAATCAGAGAAAGCCTCTAAAGTCAACGTAAGATCATAATACTTCATGTAAAGTAAATATAACAAATAATCCAGAATTCTTGTTCAGTACCAAATCAATCCCCAAATCTAATCAGTTCATGCCAGTCCCTAAAAGTTTCATCCAAATCCATCCAGCAGTTTTTGAGATATCTAGTCCACAGACAAACAAACATGACTGAAAACAATACCTCCACCTTCATTAAGGCAGAGGTAATTATAATAATAATAATAATAATAATAATAATAATGATAATAATAATAATAATAATGATAATAATGACCATCAGATTACACATCAAAAACCTGACATTGTAATGGTGAACAGAAAAGAAAAAATATGCCTGATAATTGACATAGCATGTCCAGGTGACAACATGAGCAAAGAGATAGAAGAAGAAAGACTGAACAACTATGATGAATTGCAAGTGGGAAATACACAGGTTGTAGGTAATGAAGGGAGTGGTCATGGTAGCAATAGTGACTGGTGAGCTTGGAAGTATCAGCACTCCATTACCAACGTGGCTCAAAAAAAATTGGTACAAATGTTAAGAGAGAACATCAACAAAAATCCTCGTTGTTTGGAAATGCAAGAGTTCTCAGCAGGGTTCTTGAGGCATGATTAGTAAACAAATGTCATCTTAGTCTACTGGTCATAGACAGCTGACATTTTCCACCATAGCCAGCAAAGGAAGCTGAGAGTTTTCATGAAAATAATAATTATAATCATCTGAAGAAAAGCAGAATCTTTTCTGACATATACAAGGCCTAACAATTACCCTGCAACGCTGACAATGGCACATACCAAACAACCTGTACAAACAAAATCAAACAGGAAAAACTAACAAACATAGCTACGATAAAAAAACAGCATTATCACAAAATTGTAAAGGAAAGATATCATTATTCACTGTTTGCATTGCAGATGTTGAGTTTACAGAATCAAAGTACACACAGTTAAAGTTACTTGTGTTGCCATGGCTTTTTTTGTGATAACTACAAGATGCTCCCAAAATGATAACTACAAATAAATAATTTACCTATAAATAATTGCAGTATGATAGAATTGGCAATGGACAATTGATATATTTCAAATCTGGAATAAATATGGTGCACAAACGGCTCTTTATTTGTGATGGGAATAGCATTTGTCAGTGAGCCAGATAACAGGTACATGAATAACTAGACAGCAAACTAGCAGCAATTTGTTGATAAACACATGGTAATTGAAACTAGCAGAAATGAAATACAATTTGGGTTGTTGAAATAGGAGTGCAATGAAGTATGACTGTACAAATTCTTAACATCTAACTGAAAGAATGGATAAAAGAGAAGTTTTCTCAGTCAATTCATTCACTTATTTTTAGGCCTACAATTTTAATCCAGATAGTAATCTAAATTTCTTCATCTGTACATCTACCTTACTCAAATACTGCATATTTCCTCTAATAATTGGTGTACTTACTTCTATAATGGAAAGTGTGTGTGTGTGTGTGTGTGTGTGTGTGTGTGTGTGTGTGTGTGTGTGTGTGTGTGTGTGTGTGTGTGTGTGTGTGTGTGTGTGTGAATGCATGCATGTGCGCACACACAAGTGTATTCATATTTAAGGCAGCAGGGATTATGTTTCAGAAATGTAATCCCTGTTTACCCCACAACACAAATAAGCATATACCAAAACCTTATATTCTTCAAAGGCCAGCAGACAAGCTTGCAGTGATTATGTTCTTGTTTTGTATCACAAAATAAACAAGAAACTGTACGTACACATACACACACACCATCATCAAATCAACAAGAAAGTTGCCTGGATTCCAATATTTATCCCAAAAAACTTACATAGTCATCAGGTAAAAAAGTAGGTTTACTCTTTAGATTCAGATTACTCTGTCATATGTAACGATTATTTCGTTCCTATCATTTTGAATTAATCAGGCATTGTGTCATAGCTTTGAGATTTCAATGATGTGATTGTATATTTTAAAAATGACATTGCATGGTATGTGCAAGAGGCAGGATCTGGTTGATTTGAACATAAAACAGAATATTTTGGCCTTCTATGGCCAGTTTAGATGTTCATGGGTTAATGGAAAATACCATTCCTTAACGCTTCATGTGATCTCTATGAACAAAGCCATTAATTTTGGGCAAAGGAAAAGAGAAAGAACTGATTATATTGACCCTTAGGGGTCCTGTTATCATTGGGTGTAGCAATGCTTATCAATCGAATGTAACATAATATCTACTAATATGATATACACACACCAGTACAACAGAGGCTAGTTTGTGTTTAAAACACCACTCATGAAATGAGGAATGACTGAGATACCAAAGTTATGTAGTTAGTGATGGAAGGAAAATTATAGACATCATTGATGACTTACAATATGATAATTGCAGTGATTTTACAAGCATTTATCTTATTTTATATAGCAATTTGTGGTAAATAGTATCATTGGTAACAGTTTTATAATAGGCCACTCACTATCTTTATCATTTATCTTTTACTCGCTTCAGTCATTAGACAGTGGCCATGCTGGGGCACTGCCTTGAAGAAGTTTTTGTTGAATGAATTAACCCTGGTACTTTTTTTTTTTTAAGCCTGGTACTTATTCTACAAGTCTCTTTTGCCAAACTGCTAAGTTACAAGGATGTAAACACGCCAACACCAGTTGTCTAATGGTGGTGGGAGACAAACACACACACACACACACACACACACACACACACACACACACACACACACACAATGGGCTTCTTTCAGTTTCCATCTACCAAATCCACTCACAAAGCTTTGGTTAGCCAAAGGGTATAGCAGAAGACACAAACTCAAAGTACCACACAGTGGGACTGAACCCAGAACGATGTGGTTGGGAAACAAGCTTCCCCACAGTCATACCTGTGCCTATAATTCACATCTATTCCATAAATGTTAATTTAGCTGTTAGAAAATTTATGTTGTTTAGTTGTTTAGAAAATTTATGAATAACATAATATTTACTGATGGGGATCTGTTGGCACTCCGTCGCTTACGATGACGAGGGTTCTGATTGATCCGATCAACGGAACAGCCTGCTCGTGAAATTAAAGTGCAAGTGGCTGAGCACTCCACAGACAGTCTACCCTTAACGTAGTTCTCGGGGATATTCAGCGTGACACAGTGTGACAAGGCTGACCCTTTGAATTACAGGTACAACAGAAATAGGAAGTAAGAGTGAGTGAAAGTTGTGGTGAAAGAGTACAGCAGGGTTCGCCACCATCCCCTGCTGGAGCCTCGTGGAGCTTTTAGGTGTTTTCACTCAATAAACACTCACTATGCCCGGTCTGGGAATCGAAACCGCGATCCTATGACTGCGAGTCTGCTGTCCTAACCACTGGGCCATTGCGCCCCCACACTGATGGGGATAGGGAAGGACTAAATATTATAAGCAAAGCTTAATTCATTATAAAATTTGTTTTGACAAGAACTGGGTCTCTCCTTACAGCCTAGTCATCTAGCCAAATATGCTGTGAGGTAAAATTTAAAGAATGAGTCAAAATGAAATATATAACAATTTCATTTCTGATTTATCATATCAGGCTAACAACATTTAAAATGAAAAGATATGAAAATATCTAAGCATTAGTATTTGAAAACTCTGGAGACTAAAGGTATTGTTGTTTATCAGAAAGCTCAATACTTATCAGGTAAGTCCAGCTATACTCGATTGTGTAGTAGAATTTGTAAGGAAAAACGATGTAACAAAATGGTGTGAAGGAGGTGGGGACATGTAATGATTTTTTTTTTTAATAATGGCATAGTTATATATATACAGGGTGGGCTAAAAGTTACACACAATACAAGTTCAATATACTCCAGAATTGTCAAAGGTATGTTTCAATTTTTCTAAAATTGAATCAAGTAAATAAAATGATGAATACACCACAGAAAACGAGAAAGTAACCATACTCTGGGATATGCCAATACACACAGAGAGAGAAATTAAGGCCAATAGACCAGATATAGTTGTCAAAGATCATGAAGGAAAAAAATGCTTTCTAATTGATGTATCAATACCAGCAGATGACAACATTTCCCTAAAAGAAATGGAGAAACTTTCAAAATACAAAGACCTGGAAATAGAGGTAACTCGAATGTGGAATCTAAAAACAGAAACAATTCCTATCATAGTAGGTGCCTTAGGTATAATAAAAAAATATTCAGACAAATGCATAACAAAAACACCAGGACTTACAAATATATATAACATACAGAAAATTGCACTACTGGGCACTGCACACATCCTACGCAAAACACTTTCAATACAGTGACCATAAGCGTATCACAGCAAACCACAGCACATACCCAAGGCACACAGAGCTGCGCTTGGTAGTGAAGTGAAAGCACGTTATAAAAATAAAACTACTGAACAATAATAATAATAATAATAATAACAACCCATGCCAGCATGGAATGCGGACGTTAAATGATGAGGATGATAATGATGATTACAGGCACAAGGCCTGAAATTTGGTGGGAGGGGACTAATTGATTACATTGACTCCAGTGTTTCACTGGTACTTGATTTTTTGACCCCAAAAGTATGAATAGTAATAACAACATTAATATCAAATGTTTTGATGTGTAACTTTTGGCTCACCCTAAATGTGTGTGTGTGTGTGTGTGTGTGTGTGATATGAAAGGAGAGATGAGGAGTGAAGGCACCCCTAGCAGAATTTAAACTAAAATAACAGAAGTTAAATATATGGCATTTTAGCCTAATAGTTAACCATTTACTGCTGAATGTAACTTCAAAATCAATGACACACTTCACTGCAATGAACAAGTTATATTTCAGTTTTAAAAGATTTGTGTAGGCATTATTTATCATGAAACTAACCACATAACCCAACAAGTTAGACTATAACACTGTTTGATCCTTTTGAAACAGCAGTCAAATCTCTGTCAAATCTCACTCTACCATCTAAAAGAGAAAGGACACATTGAACAAGATAATAATAATAATAAAAACAAACTGAATGATCAAAGCTAGAATTCATTTGATTATAGCAGGTCTGCATGATCAGGGTTTCCCTGGGGCTTAATAACAAAGAATAATGAGAAATGAGCCCCTTCAGTCATAAATGACCATGGGATTACACCTAGAAAGTTTCCCTCCAAGGCACAAGTCTGGGCAAAGTTGTTTATAGAAGACCAGCAGTTGCCCATGTATAACAGCTTCCC
Source organism: Octopus bimaculoides (assembly GCF_046866305.1). Taxonomy (NCBI): domain Eukaryota; kingdom Metazoa; phylum Mollusca; class Cephalopoda; order Octopoda; family Octopodidae; genus Octopus; species Octopus bimaculoides. The sequence continues at coordinate 23,412,356 of NC_142950.1, read as the reverse complement.
CTCTCTATGCCACCAATGTCCAAGGGAAAGGCAAAGGGGCCGATACAGCTTGGCACCAGTGATGTCGCAACTCATTTCTGCAACTGAGTGAACTGGAGCAACATGAAGTAAAGGTTCTTGCTCAAGAACACAACACACAGCCTGGTCTGGGAATCAAACTCACTACCTTGTGATTGTAAGCCCAACGCTCTAACCACAGAGCGATGCACCTTCACAATAGCAACAAAACAGGCCATGTAAAATTGGTACCATGTGGATGTTCTCTGGAACACTAGAGTTAGGCAATAAGAGCAAAAAGAAAAGACAAGGGAAGAAAAGGTAACTACAGAAAGTGACCAACACTAATGAGGGTTGATTTGTAGCTTCAATACAGTGACTGTAAAACCAATTGAATGGAACTATTAGAGCCCTGTTATTATTTAGTTCCAAGTCTTGGTTCAGTAAGACTATCATCAAAGGCATTCCAGTCATGGCTAACCCATCTTCTTCTGAAGCATAGTGCATTTAGGATCACAATACCCAAAGTGACCTTCTTTCTTAAGACTGTAGAGTGTGATTGGAAGGAGATTTGGCTGCTATTTCTTGCAAGTGGAACAACCACATACAGGTTCCTTCAATGACTAATTAAAAATTACAATAATGTTAATTTTAAACCTGCTTAGAAAATACTCTTGCTGCTTTTGTTGTTGTCATCATTTCACCCCAATCCAAAGTGAACATCCCTTCCATTTGTTAAACTGTAATTACATCATTCAATGTGGCTTTTGTTCTTGAAAGACAGGAGTGTGTGATTTGAAGAAATTTGGCTGTTATTTCTAGTAGATTGATCATCCACATAGAAACTTCCCCCTTGGCTTCCTGAAAATTACAGTAACCCTATATAAAATGTGATATAAAGTTGCCTAAATCCTGAGGAATTTTCAAAAGTTGGTGTTTGGCTTTTCTTTTGATAGCTGTAAGCAAATAACAGATGCAATGTTTCCTTTGATAACATGCTGCACTGGGGGTCAATAACATTCTCTGATCATCTGGTATTTATTCCTAATTCCGTTAAGCTAGTTTAACTGGGTCATGTAGAATTAACCCTTAGCATTTAAACCAGCCATAAATGGCCCAAATATTCTACTTGTTTTATGTTCAAACTGGCTAGAGTTGGCTCCTTGCACCTACCCTGCAATGTCATTCTAAAAATATACA
>NC_142950.1:23401159-23408659 GCF_046866305.1 Octopus bimaculoides | reverse complement strand
TTAGTTCTGAGTTCAAATCCTACTGGTTCTGACTTCACTTGTTTTTTCTTATCATCATCATCATCATCATCATTTAAAGTCTTCTTTTCCATACTGGAATGCATTGAACAGTTTGACAGGAGCTGGCAAGGCCTGGAACCACACCAGGTCCTATAGTCGGTTTTGGCATAGTTTCTATGTTTGGATGCCCTTCCTAACACCAACCACTTTACTGGATGCTTTTTACGTGGCAACACAATTTTAAATTAGGTACTGGTAACATTGATAAGATGGTGCTTTGGCAGACTTGTTGCAGCATCAGACAAAATAAATACATTTGCAGTATTTAGTAGCAGCTCTTTATGTCCCAAGTTTGAATCTAACAGAAGTTGACATTCATTCTTCTGAAGTTAATAAAATATATAACAGTCAAATACTGGGATTGATACAATCAACTGTTGGCCACTACAACACTCAAATCAGTAAAGTCTTATCCCCCATTAATGGATACCTATGATAGCCAAAGTGTTAAGCAATTGACTCAATCTGCACCAGTGTCTGGGATAAATAAAAGACTAATCATCAGAGTTCATTTCCATGATTATAACTACCCCCTTATATAAATTAACCTAATATAAAAAAAAAAAGGAATTATCATTGCCTATAAATGTTACACCAAATCAGGGCAGATAATATCTTTAATGGGTGGATAAAACTTTTATGACTAAACATTTAGTAATTTCTATTGAGAAAACTAGAGACATAATATAGGGGGGGGGGTGCATTTTTTGGAGGGGGGGACATGCAAACAAATTGTCCTGTATGTGGTTACAGTTAATCCTCTTTCAAAACACACCCTAATGTCTATAAAAACAGGAAGGATACAATAAATAACATAAGTCTTGATTAGATGAAAGAAAAAAAAAGAAGCCATTATAAGTGCAGGAACACCTTTGATCACAAATCTACTCGGTCATTGTTCTGTTGCGGGTTAAGCAACAACATTAATTTTTGTTATCTAAAATCAAAACCCATTTTGTAAGAAATATAGTGGTCAACTAAATCAACCTCTGTATGTGCATGTTACTTTATTTAGGAAAGATAGAAATATAAACAGCATAGCCAAGGCATTAATTCTCAACCTGCTCTGTTGTGTATAAATAGGGTGTCATGAGATGTAACTGAGTGCAAAGTAAATTTTAAAATGAAGAGAAGAAATACTACATTTAAATAAATGTGGAAAATACAAACTGAAATTCAGAATATAAAGTCTTAATAACAGTTTCATTTATAAAATTAAAGAGTAAGTGCTCAATAACTTCTGTAGTTCAAATTATTTACGAGGTGCATTCCAGAAGATTTGTGACATTTTCTTTTTTAGGAAAAGCAGTTATAACTATCCTAGATTATTGTAATCTCAATATATCATTACTATACATTTAATAAGCTGACCTGCCAACTTTTGATGTTCCAGATTGAAGGAGATGGCTGTAACAACACTTTGAACACATCCTGCTAAACACTGCTTGTCACAGCTGACTAGTTTGCAGAACGCAATCTGGATGTGGAAACAATATGGAAACTCACTATGGCAATAAGGTTTTGTATTAAATAGAGCAAAAAGGCTAAAGAAACTTATGAAATGCTCCAAACTGCTTATGGATTAGCTCTTATGAGTCAAGCATCTGTTTTTTTTGCTGGCACAAGAGGCCAGCCAAAGTAAGTACATTGAGAAGCTCACAATGATCCCCTTTTTTTTATGGCGAGAGCATCACTTATGTCCACTGGGTTCCTTCTAGTCAGACAGTTGACAAATGGTGCTGTGTGGCGGTTTTGAGAGGGTTCAGGAAAAGACTTCAGCACAAAAGGTCAGAGCTCTTCCATTCAGGTCAGTGGCACCTGCATCAGGACAATGCACCAGTCCACAATTCCATCCTGGCAACCAACTACTTAACAGAGACAGGCATCAAAACTGTCCCTCATCCTCCCTACAGTCCAGGCCTTCCTCCCTGTGACTTTTGATTGTTCTCCGAGCTGAAGAACGACAGGGGCAGTCATTTTGAAGATGAAGGAGGCTGTGACGAGGGACCTGGAATCTTCATTTTGGAGGATTTCCATAGGGCCTTCACAAAGTGGCTGAAGTATTACAACAAATGCATTGAAGTCAGAGGATCCTACTTTGCAAAAAAAAAAAAATAGGGTTTTGTACATCTTTAAAATAAATAAGTGTCAATTCTGCAAACGTCTCAATACTTCTTATTTCTTTACTGCCCACAAGGGGCTAAACATAGAGGAGACAAACAAGGGATTAAGTTGATTACATCGACCACAGTGCGTAGCTGGTACTTAATTTATTGACCTTGAAAGGATGAAAGGCAAAGTCGACCTCGGCAGAATTTGAACTCAGAACATAGTGGCAGACGAAATACCGCTAAGCATTTTGCCCAGCGTGCTAACGTTTCTGCCAGCTCGCTGTCTCAATACTTCTGGAATACACCTTGTGTGAGTGTGTGTGTGTGTGTGTGTGTGTGTGTGTGTGTGTGTGTGTGTGTGTGTGTGTGTGTGTGTGTGTGTTTCTCAATAGAAAACAACACCAAAAAAAAAACCCAGAATGCTAATTTAACAGTAACACAAAATATTAATATGTGCAGACAGACAGAATACATTTTAACTCAACAACAATAACAGTATGCATACACATATTGTTTCTGGTATCAAGATGAACAACAATACACTGACTTTTGCTAATATTTTGTCCACCGGAAAACTCTCAATATGAAATATTTTCATAAGAGATCAAAGGCTTGGCAACAGCTTGTACACCAAAGTGGTCGAGCCTTCCACAAGTTAATTGCAGAGGCCTGGGAGAGGAGTAAGAATAATGTACCTCTGTCTCATGAATGACACAACATGATTTCTGATCTCATCAAACTCAAAATGGAGACAATCCTAGCAAACATTTTAAGTAATATTTCCTTTGTTAGAAGAGGGAGGACAAATGGTATTATATGTGTCATTTTTAAAACAGAGGACTTGAAAAAACCCAAGCCCAAAAAGTATATAACTTACCCATAAACTGGTTTCACAGTTTTTGAGAAGGAGAAACACAAGGGTCATTATCTGGGATATTGGTGATAGCATCAATTCCTGGCCAGGCATCACCTTTTGGCACAGTATGGGCAAGCAGTCTGTGCAGATGTAATCTTTAGTGATATGTGGTCGGGTAGAATTACCATGGACATACAAGTTTTCATTTTCCCTACAAAGTCAAACTACAAAAACAATACCAGAACTGTGTCCTGTAGAGGGTGTTGAAAGGAAGACCTTAAAGCTAAGGCAGATGACCCAACAGTTGTGTATGTAGAAATCAAATCCATCTAAAAGCTTTCTGCATAGAAAGTCCAAAAGAGCAAAAGCAACAGCAAATCATAGGGAGTTTCAGTCTTAAACCAACATCAACTTTACCTTTCATCATTTTGGGTCCAATGAAATAAGTACCAGTTAAATACTAGAGTCGATGTAATCAACTAGCCCCCTTCCCCAAAATTTCAGGCCTTGTGCCTACAATAGAAAATATAATTATTACTTTTATGATTATTATTGTTAAGCCAGCAAGCTGACAGAACTGTTCATATCCTGGGCAAAATGCTTAGCAGCATTTCATCTGTCTTGACATTCAGAGTTCAAATCCTGCCAAGGTCAACATTGCTTTTCATCCTTTCAGGTTCAATAAGATAAGTACCAGTTATGCACTGGAGTCAATGTAACTGACTATCTCCCTTCCCCAAAAATTTTCAAGGCCTTGTGCCTAGAGTAGAAATAATAATAATTATTATTATTATTGAAATGTCAATTGATTCATTAAGTAATAAGTATGTATGTCACTTGCAATAGTTCATTCACCCTTGTCTCACATCCAAAATGTCATTATTTTCATAACCACCAACCCTACTAGGTTAAAAAGTGAAAATGAAAAAATTTTTAGAATACTTCTCTCTGTATGAAAAGGTTTTGTTTTTGTTTTGTTTTTTTTTGTTTTTTTTGCATGACAACAGCAATCTTTTAGATTGTAAGGAAGTGTAAAAGATCACAGTTAAGTTCACACCAACAGAAAAATAATGCTTCAACTGGAATTTCTGTCCTAACACTAGAACTGTTGTTGATGTTGGACTCTTCTGAAATCAGACCTTGTTGCTTTAAAAATGAAAGGGCACATTAGATAATGTAATCCAAGATAGATATACAAAAATGACAGAGGATGGTTATGCCTGGAATCCATAACCATCCTCTGTCATAGTGATTTTAGGTTTACTCAACACGCACAATAACAACAATTATAAAAACAAGGATTTGAGACACGAGTTAATAGTGATTTGGGTCAAAAAGTGTGATATAGGACTGGTGAAAAGAAGGTAGTTATTTAGACCATGGCCAACCTTGACCATTCATATTTATTGTCAAAGCACTACAGCCTTAATCTGACTTTTTTATGCATAATTTAACTATATTTTCCAATTTGTTTTGTTTTTTTATAAGAAGGAAAGGGATGATCTGAAAGAGAGTCTTGACTGCTATTGCAAGCAGGGTGAGCAGTTATGTAGAAGCATCTGGGTTTGCTGTTAGGAGAGGGAAAAAAGATTAATGGTTTTGGAAAAGTATTTCTCAAGAATTATTCTTGAATGAAGAGCTCTGGCCAAAATGAGAGATAACACCTCTTCCCACTTGACAATTTTCATTGTTTTCTATACTTTTAATACCATTATAATGAGTTTTACATTTCAAACAAGGAATAGGAGTCAAAAAATATTTAGCAAAGCCCTTCTGATGCAAACTTGCTTGAGTTCACCATGGGTTCACAGAACTGCTTGCTTGTTTTCAAGTATTCACACCTAAATTGAAAACATTCCAATATGTAAGAAACTTTCTTTCAGTTACATTCTAAATATCAATTTAATAATGAAAACGTTATTTTATTATATTCCTCTACATTCTTGATTACACTGTATAATACAATTTTGTCCCTGGGTAGCAACTGTTATTTCTTATTTGCTTACCCCTAGAAACTATGAAAAATGACTAATATTTCATTTAAACTTTGCTTTTGTTACAGTTATTCAAACCCCAAAGAATCCATCTCTACACATGGCTATGATGCTCCCCAACTATTCCTGCTCATCATCAGAGAAGCACGTATTGTCAGCCACTAAGCAACATGCTCAAGTGGTTAAGGTCAAGCAAGTGACAAGCGAATCTGTGGTATTGAGCAGAATATTTGCTATAACAAGATTTCTGCTTCAGCAACTCAGCACTGAATCTGTCTGAGATGTAATGGAAAATAGGATCAGTTTCAAAACATTGATGCCCAGGTGATAAAAGCAAATTTTGAAGGGAATAGTAGTCATTTTCTTTGATTTCCAGATGGAAGCAAATAGGAAATAACACTTACTTACCAAAGAAAAAACAAAAATTGTTACTCAAGTGTTATTTTCGAAAATGGTACTTTTTGTTACAAATATGGTCACAAAAAGGTCAAATAATCAACAATGGCAGCTGCATTTCCTCATTGTCAAGGATATTTCTAAAAATTCTCATTTACTAGTGAGTCTCATTTTTGGAGAGAAAAAGGCACAAGTTCAAACCTCACAGTGCTTGGTCTTCAAAATTAGTGTATCAATTGTTTTAAGATGAGGGGAGGCTTTTGAAGTTGCTGACAGATACTAACACTGTACTCTGTTACAATCCATCTGGGCATTTTTTAAGTGAATAAAGGCAAGACATGGCCATCTTGCAGGACTTGAATCCCTAGCCAAAATCTGAACTGTAAACAAAAATCTGGAACAGATACCATGAGATACCTTGACTAATTCCATCAATCTACTGCCCTTCACTGGACATTTTTTTTTTTTATCAACAATGAAAGGATTCAAATGTAAAATTCAAATGCTCAACAAAATTTGAAAAGTCAGTGCACAGGACACTGAAACAAATACCACAACACACTCTAACAACACTTCAAAATTGTCCTTTGATCTAAATAAGAAATTATTATTATTATTATTACTGTTATATTAATATCTTATCAGATAAAAATACACAAAATAATTATAATTTCTAATTTAGACACAAGGCCAGCAATTTCAAATGATTTCATTATATTGAGCCCAATATTTGGTGGTAATTTTATTTATCATGGGGTTTCAACTCAGAGCTCCGGGAGCCAGGATAAATGCTGCAACAGAAGCTCAAACAAGAAAAAAAAATTTTAAGTAAATAAAAAAAACATGCTTATAGTCAATCTGAAAGAGGTTTTTACACATAGAAAGTAAAAAGAGTACTAACATCTTTGTAGTCTGTCTATATTTTGAATAAATGTCATACAAGATCAAATGAGAAAACAGATGAACTAAAATATTGGTATAAATATTGTGATTAGAAGTAAAATTAATTGGTGGTGAGCAAAGATATACCAGATTTGAAATTGGACTGACCTGACAATGACATTTTAAATAGGTAATGATGAAAATATGGCAGCCTAGCAAGTTAATTGGAATAAGACCTTTCTTATAAATTTGACAAAATTTTTTTTCTTTTTTTTTATGACATTTAGAACATTTAGTTATTTATTGCTTCTTGTTTTTCAATTTCAAATAAAACAAGCTTTGAAGATGGCTACCAAGCAGTTTTTCTGTGGGAAAACACACACACACACACACACACACACACACACACACACACTTGAACTCACATTTATGTGTTCTGTTTGTTTTCATCATCAACATTCACTCACTATTCCTAACAACTTTTCATTGTTGATACCAACAAAAATGAACAACATTATCATTAAAGGCATGAAATCGGAATGATTTTTTGGGGATAGTAAATGATGAGGAATGAGTGTGTATGTCCTGTGTATTAATTTTCTATTCATTCCTTTGTCCAGTTTCTGTTTTAAATTTTGAAATTTATTATGTTATATATAAATACATTCATATATATGTAAGCAAAATGTAAGTGCAAAGTGGTTGTCTTTTTAAGGTTTGCATATGCAAAAAGAAAATGAGGGGCTTATATTAAAAAGTGATAGAGATGATGGAGATATTAATGGTGATGATGATGATAATGGTAAGACTGAAGAAAAAATACTAAAATTCCCAGTCACAGTTCTTCACTTCCTTTTAACAATTCAAGCAGCAATCAAAAGAGAAACCATTGATGTAATAAATGGACAGAGTTAGACACTACAGTGGATGAAACAATAATTTCTCACAGGCAACCAAACACTAATTTCTGCAGCCAAACATATGTACACACACATAAACACACACACACTAGTACTCATTACGAACTATTTTTTATTTGTTTATTAATCCATTTATCTTATATGATTGAAAATGTTCCATTTTTACATCTGCTATGAATGCAGATTGGATCATCAATAGATTATCAATATGTCTGGATACACAAGGAAATAACAAGCATGTAAATTCAGCTATATATATATATGTGTGTGTGAGTGTGTGT
>NC_142950.1:23336159-23396159 GCF_046866305.1 Octopus bimaculoides | reverse complement strand
ATGTTATGATTTTATTTACTACATGTACCCAGACTTTGTGGACACCCTGTATATCCCTTCATCTTCCCCATCATTTCCTCTACTCTCAATACCAAGAAAATCAAAACTAAGAACAGAACACTCAATTTGGGCATATTGAATATCTTCCTCTCACTCCCCCATATCTCCACTACTTATATCTTTGCTACCATTCTTTCCTCTGCTCATGTGAATCACGATGTTTGAATGGAGCAGGATTGTAATCCGGCGACCTTTACACTCTCCCTGAGTCTTTAGTCATCATAGTATTCACCCCACCCTCACCTCGGATAGCTTCCCTAGAGGATATACTCTAGCTCCCTCATCACCATGTACCACTCTACCCGCTCGTTTATAATGTAGGGTAGCACTGCATCCCTCCTACTCATCCCACCTAACCACCCCATCGCTCCCACCAATCCCAACACTATTTTCCCCCCTTTCCACACTCATCTTTTTCCGACATTCTCTCATTAACACTCCTGACACCACTTCCCTACCCCACCCCAGTTCCTAGTACTGTCCATTAGTCTCCACCCTACCACCCTCTCACATCTTGCGTAACCCCAATAAGAAATGACTCGGACTCTGATGACTCAACCAACCCATGCGGGTGTAGGAAGCAGACCATATATAGAATACAAAATGTGTCACACAAAGAGTTATAAAATATGTGTGAATGTAAATATACACACATGCACAAACTCACATATGACCTTAGATGCTATTTTACCAAAGATTGCAGATTTAGTGACCTTGTCTTCCCATATAATGTCCAAGATTTTGTGACTACATCATATGTAATAAGTATTTAACCATATCTCTCCTCTGATATATACCACCCATGTCACATCACCATTTAGGACAGCACTGAAGCTGCAAAACCTTCAACTTAGTGTTCAAAGTATATAATCTTCCAGATTGTCGGTCAGTCTAGTCATCATAGTAGCTGCATTACTGATTCATGCATTGATCCCAGACATAATTTCTTTGGTTAATATTTGGCTCGGATATCTGTAGTTGATAACATGCTATGAAAGCAGGAGTAAGAAACACAGAGAATGATAGAAATTTACTGCGGACACTAAAAAGAGAAGCATGGACAACATCAGCTGCCCGTAATGTCAGACTTTGTCTGTGGTTATTGCAATAAGAATTGTTACTCTCAAATATATAAATGAAATTACTGCATATCATGAGTCAGTATAATGAGGATGGAGGAAAGGAGGGGAGGTAGGAGTGAGAGAAAGGAAGAAATTTTCTTTGTTGCCAAAACCAGATGGAGACTGCATTAAAACTGGATAAAAATTTAGTACACAAAACAGATAAATGCAAACCATCCACCACCAAAAAAGAAAAAAAGAATAAGAAAGAAAAGCCATCTTGTAGGATGTTCTATAACTCCAGTCACCTTCTGCAAGTTGGATTCTCCTGAATGCATGGCAATAACTTCAATCTTAGGTAAACAATCCTGCAAGTGTCCCTTTTTAGTTGTTGACAGAGTATTTTTGTGGTGGATTTAACAACCATCTACCATTTTGGTGTTTAATGTACTTGCCTCTTATCTCTTTTTAACTTGCAGAGTATTCCTCGTCTTTTAGTTTCCAAAAGACAAACAAATTCTTCAAGAGATCCATTAGGTCCCAGTTGTCGTTTTTTCAGGTGACCTTAAAATTCAGGTTCTCCTTGGTAGGTGGGTGTTCTGGATGGTACAAACCTACAGATTTTATAGGAAAGGGTTACAGCTGAAATTCAGGTTCAGGAAGCTAGGCTCCCTATTGTGAGGGATGGCACAGAGTGACAGATTCACAGGAGAGGGTCACAGGCAATTGAATCAACTTATTATATGACTGGTATTGACTTTAGAGGGATAGAAAGAAAAGCTACTTCAGTAAAATCTGAACTCAGAACATAATAAACTCAGAACATTCTACAAAACTTGTCACTGAAACCACTCATCTTCTCAATAATAATAATAATCCTTTCTTCTATAAGCAGAAGGCCTGAAATTTTAGGGGAGGGGAGTTAATCAATTACATCAATCTCAGTACACAACTGGTACTTTTATTTCATCGATCCTGAAAGGATGAAAGGCAAAGTTAACCTCAACAGAATTTGAACACAGAACATACAGATGAACAAAATGCCGCTAAACCACCACATTAGTATTATTATTAATAAAAAGTATCGTTATTATTATTATTACTATTATTGTATATAGGGCAGTGAGCTGTCTGAACCATTAGCACGTAGGACAAAATGCTTAGCAGTATTTCATCCATCTGTACATTCTGAGCTCAAATTCTGCCACGGTCGACTTTACCTTTCAACCTTCTAGAGTCGATAAAATAAGTACCAGTTGAATACTGGGGTCACAGTGATTGACTTAACCCTTGCCATGAAATTGCTGGACTTGTGCCAAAATTTGAAATTATTGTTGTTGTTGTTGAGAAGATAAGTGGGATTGATTAAAGAAAGGAGCCCTTAAAAAGAGGACTATACTTGTAATGCAAGACCAAGCTTTGGCCACAAATTGGAGGATCCATCTTAGAAATAAGCAAGTGTCTCCACTGGGCCAAATATGCAATGGGTTTGATGAAATTATTGCCCATATCGTGAATGAGTGCCCTAAACTTGCCCAAAACCAGTATAAGTTGTGGTGACATGATGAGGTGGCTAATGTTCTGCATTGGACACTATAAGAAAAGTGTGAGTTAGAGAGAGGTAAGACAATGGTATGTCCACAAACCATAGAGAGTGAGTGAATCAGAGACTTGCAAAATCCTGTGGGATGTCTCAGTTCAAACAGACCAGGTTCTTGAGCACAACAAACCAAACCTAGTGGTGGTGGACAAAGTAAACCACATGAGCTTTGTAACTAAATTTGCATGCCCATTTGACCCACAAGTAGTTAAGAAGGAAGGCAAGGAGGTTGATGCATGCAATCCTCTTAAATACAAGATAGCTCGATTGTGGATGATAAAAATGGTGAAGCTAGTGTTGATTTTCGTTGGGGCCTTGGGGACAATATCAAAAGATATTGAAAGAAACATAAAGGAAATAGGAATAGAATGTCTAGTAGAGTTGTCACATAAAGTTTGTCTCCATTGCATGGCCAGAATCATCAGGGAAGTATTAGATCGTTAAAGAGAACAGGTAGCAAGCTTGCTATTCCTGCAAGATTCCAGGAGCTACTGAGTGAAAAGGATAATAATATAACTATTAAAATCATGCCCACTGAGGAGGAAGTACAGTAGTTTTGGAAATAGATCTGGTTGCACCCTAAAGAACACAGTTGTGATGTTCTTTCGATTCAGCAACAAGTCAGAGATTCTGAACATATGAGGAGCAAATGTGGAAAGATATCTGTTGAAGATCTCAGTACTTCACTGAGAAAATCCAGCAAATGGAAATCACTTGGGAAAGATAAAATCCTTAACTTCTGGCTGAATGCTTTTCCCCGAATCTCATGGGAAAAACTTATACAATGGCATTATACATGACCCCAGGAAAATCCCTCCCTGGCTGGTAAATGAAATGACTTACTCCCCAAAAGTAACAATTACATGTCTTACAACCATGGAACATCTGTCATTGCTGAATACACATATTTTCCCTCCCAATGAACAAAAAGGCTGTAAACATGGCTCATATTGTTGTAAACAGAATGATTCTTGAGGACTTCCACAAATGACACAAAAATCTTTCTTTTGTATGGATTGATTGCAAAAATGTATTTGACAGCTTTCCTCATAGCTGGATTGAGAAATGCTTGGAAGTATATAAAGATCTCTCCAGTTATTGGTAATTTTCTGTCGAATCATATGAAGAAATGGAAAACAACTCTTACACTGAATTCAGAAACAGATACTATGAATACTGGTGACATTGACATAAAATGCAGCATTTTTCAAGATATTCTGTATCAGCACTACTCTTCTGCATGGCTCTCATTCCCCCAAGTAAACTGTTGAATGACACAAAACATGGGTTATTTACCTCCTTTACATGCATAATCTAAAGCTTTTCATGAAAGATGATAACAACTGGAATAGTTTTTAACTGTAGTAAAACAGTTCAGTAACAATATTGGAATGTAATTCAGCCTTGATAAATGTGTTGAAGCCACATTCTTCAAAGGAAAATTCCTGAAAATATACAACAAACAGATAGACCAGTCTACCATCATCGAGAAATTAGATCCTGAAAATAATTACAAACGTTTAGGTGTATGTGTGTGAATGGAATCTAGCGCTCACAAATGCATGAAAATGAATGGAAAGAATGTTATCTAGAGAACTTAATGACTGAACTTAATCAGAGAAATAGGGTTGATGCAATCAATACCTTAGCTATTCCTGTTGTGACCTGCAGCTTCAACATCATAAAATGGTCCATCCTGAGATCAGAAAAATAGACACAAAGATACTCAAGTTTTTCACAACATACCACATGCATCACCCAAAGGAAGATATAAATAGACTATACATCCTATGAAAGGATGGAGAACATAGACTGATGCAACTACAACTGTCTCTCCATATTGTTAGACACATATCTCAAGAAAACCACTGACTGAATGCTTAAACTTGTCTATAAGTATGAAAAGTCCAAGAAACTGTATTCAACGTCAGAAGAAGCAAAGAAATATGTAAAGGAGTTAAAAATCAATGAGACTGAAGCATAACTAGATGAAACAGAAGAACCCACTGTAAAAGCAAAACAAATAAAAATACAGGCCAAATCAAATGGAGTCCCAAAGCTGCAAAATAGAGGGAAAAGTTAGGCATTGTATGGCAAATGCTCTACATGGGGCAACAATCCTGATGTTAATACAAATATGAGCCATCTGGACTTAATTCAAAGACAGAGGTCTTCATTATAACAGCTCAGGATCAGTGTTTACCCACCAGAAATTATCAAGCAAGCATTTTTTAAAGTGGTGCTGGACATGCTTGTTGCCTTTGTGGTGCAACCAGAAAAACAATTGACTACCTCATTTCTGGATGTTTTATGTCAGCCTCAAATGAATATATTAATCACCATGATAGACTTGGTTAGTATTTACACTGGATCATATACTCTAAGTCTGGACTGCTATATGAGAAGAACTGATGGGAACATAAGCCTACCAAAGTAGTAGAAAATAAAGATAACACTGTTTTTTTAAACTTTATTATTCAAACTGATTTACCTATTCAGGCCATCAGACCAGATAACATGGTAAAAAAAAAATGATGTTGACAAAACATATTTACTCATAAAGATGTCAATCCTATAAAACTGCAACATTTCAGTAAAAACATTCGAAAAGTTAAGGAAATACAAGGACCTTGAAATAGAGGCCTCAAAAATTTGGCATCTAAGAACAACACCTATACTTGTGATCATCAAAGCTCTGGGTGGCAATATCAAATGACACTCTTAAATAATATGACCAAATACCAGGAAATCCAAAAGAATCAGAACAACATCCTAAGGAAAATATCAGCAACCTGAAAATACCAAATACTCTTAAAACACTTTCAAAACTGAAATATTACCAATTTAACAGAACCTTGGTTCTCAGATTCTAGTCTCTTTCCCTTACAATACATCATTGTTAATAAATAACCTTCATAGCAATACATCCAACTTGTTATTTGAGGGTTTTGAGGTGATACTTGGAACAGCTCATATAAAACAACATAATAATAATAATAATAATAATGATAATAATAATAGTAGTTTCAAATTTTGCCACAAAGGCAGCAATTTGGGGGAAGGGGATAAGTTGATTACATCAACCCCAGAGTTTCACTGGTACTTAATTTATCAACCCTGAAAGGATAAAAGGCAAAGTTGACCACAGCAGAATTTGAACTCAGAACAAAGATAAATGAACTGCAGCCACTAAACATTTTGCTCAGTGTTCTAACAATTCTACTAATTTGCCTCAATAATAATAATAATAATAATAACAATAATAATAATCATCCTTTCTACAATAGGCACAAGGCCTGAAATTTAGTGGGTGGGAGATAGTTGATTACATCAACCCCAGTGATCAATCAGTACTTATTTTATCAACCCCGAAAGGATGAAAGGCAAAGCTGACCTTGGCAGAATTTGAACTCAGAATGTAAAGACAGACAAAATGGCGCTAAGCATTTTTCTCAGTGTGCTAACAATTCTGCCAGCTTGCTATCTTTATAAAAATAATAATAATAATAATAATAATAATTTCTTTGTTTCTTTGCATTTATATGAGGCCTAAATTTGTGAAGGATAGTGTACAAACAATTATTGAATTTTTCCATTCCATCTAGCTGTTTTCAATTTACTGTTTTCAAACTAGCTGTTTTCAAGGTAAAAGCCTTAGCATGCCACAACAGGCTTATCCATACTGGTCATAATCCCACCTGTCCATGCTAGCCAATGGCTGGAAGAGTTGCTCCAGTGGTTGGACGATTAACTCTAGCCATCAATAGCTCAGTGGAATTTGAACTCTAAATACAAAGAAACCATAACAAATACCACAAGGTATCTCATTCAATACTAACAATTCCACTGAACCCACCACCCTAGAAGAGTACTTTATTTGGCATGGGCAATCATTTTCAGGAAGTGAGTCACATGAAACATGACTCAACATTAGGTGGGATGCACTACTAAAAAACTAAAGGTAATTTTTCATTAGGCTTGCTATCCAGGAAGACCCACAAACTGTAAGTTGCCCATAACTGATGTAGAGGCTCCTGTTAAGGGTTCATATTCATAAACGATTACATTTTCTATGATAAAATAAGTTTTTAAAAAATACTACATATTTATACAAAAATAGTTGTTGACAGTCTCAAGTCAATCCTGAATGAGCATGCCTATCATTAAAGGCATTCCAATTATATTTTTTTCAGATACAATATATTTAGGACATTATTTAATGTGTTCTCTTCTTTAAAATGGTAAGAGGTGCATCAGGGAGATCTAATTAATTACTATTTCTACAATGTTGAGTAGGTTAGGCTTGAAATATTTGAAACAAACTAATAAATAATCTATATTAATAATCAGGAAATTCTGTCTGTCTGGGACCCCTGTATCTCAATCTGCATTTGCTCTACATAAACATATTATACCTTTTTGGAATCAGGATGATCCTGGGATTGAAAATCTGCCCTTCATTTGGTTCTTGAACATCCAGCATTGGGATCTGATTTAAAAGCATTTAGGTTGCTATTTCTAGCAGGTAAAGCTTGGCTGGTTCACACCATCTTGGTTGGCATTTGTCAGATGATGTCAGAGATCAAAGGGGAAATAAGTAATATTTGTTTCTTTAATTTTAATTTGAGATAAGAACTTTGGGACAAATTGGCCAACAGATGGAATCCAACTTGGGACTGGAACAATAGAATGATTGCATTACAGAATTCATACTCATCCATCCTTAGCCTTTGATCAAACACCACCAGGGCATACAGTCATTACAGACATATTAAAGTCATGCTGTTTAGCTCTTTAGTTTTGGACTGCAGGCCCAATTAGCCCTCTGCAGGAGTTAGTTTAAAAGTCCACCGAGAGTGCAGCTTTTAACCCTTCATGGGCCAGCAGGGTCCCTTGGGAACCCAGCAAATTTTAAGTTATGCAACTTCTACTTTTTTTTATTTAAATGATTTTATATCTCATGACTCTTATTGTCAATAGTTTATGTATACACATACAAATTTTGAGCTGAAAATTTCCAGTCATATGGATGTTATAGCATAAAATATGGTCATTGGGGTCCAACTGGCTCCCATTGGCCTTCTATGAAATAATTTTTTCTGTTCGTTTTTCAGATATTCTGGTGAATTATAAGTCAATTTTCTCTGTATTTATACTGGTATGAATCGATATACTAAATAATTTTGTTTTATTTTATATTTAATGTTATATGTATAACAAACATCCAACACTGAATCAAAGAGGTATGAGATAACAAAAATCTACCAGTAACCTCCATTCCAAAGTATCCCCATACCAGATATACTTATGGATGTATATGTTGGATGAAGGTGAGTTCACAAGATAAAATTTGTGTTGAAGAACAACAGTGTTCTAATGGTTTGAGCAGGTTCATTCATCATTGATTGCAGTGAATAAGGCAGAAGTGTTAGAGCCTTGTACAAAATGCCTTGTGGTGCTTATTCTGGTTTGGCATATGGCCTAGTGGTTGGGATATTTGACTTAGGGTCCTAAAGTCATGGGATCAATTTTTGAACCAGGTGACACTTTGTGCCCTTGAGTATGGCATTTCATTTCCTGTTGCTCCAGTCTGTCTTGCCATTGTTGTTCTGTCTTCATTGTCTTGTCTGTTTCTGCATTTGTCTTGTTAATCTTGTAACTTGTAACCCCCGATCACCAATGCTCTAGCAGATCAGTAATATATAAATTGTTAGCCAAATATCTAGGTGCAATCCATAAATTTGTACCTCAAGATTTATGCAATAACTTTTCCCATCTTCTTTCTGAGCTCGTATATATCCAAGACTAAGTTACATAGGATACTGGTCCATTTTTAATTCAAGAAGATGAAGTCTGAGGGTGATTTGGTTGCTGTTTTAGGAAGGTTGTGCAATGGCATAGAGGCTTCCTTTGACATGGAAATTGATGCTATTCAAGACTCTCAGTAAGACATTGAAATGGTTTCAAGCAAGGGGAGCATCTATATGGTTACAGGACCTGTTTGAAATAGCACCGAAATCTACCTCAAATCACATCATAACATCTTTAAAAAAGAAAAAAAGGTATTGGATAAAGTGGTCCTAGGTATCCAAAGATACCTAGATATGCTTAAAAATAAAAAAGGATAAAAGCAAGATGGTCACAAAACGTCTTTGATGATAGGTCTGCAAAGATATGAAGCTTATGTATGCTAGATTACCTTGTTAAATATTGGTTTCAAATTTTGGCACAAGACCAGAAATTTTGGGGAGGGAGTAAGTCAGTTACATCAA
This sequence comes from Octopus bimaculoides, assembly GCF_046866305.1. Lineage (NCBI taxonomy): Eukaryota > Metazoa > Mollusca > Cephalopoda > Octopoda > Octopodidae > Octopus > Octopus bimaculoides. The sequence continues at coordinate 23,387,166 of NC_142950.1, read as the reverse complement.
TCCCAGTGCTTGACTGGTACTTATTTATTATTGTTATTATTATTATTATTATTATTATTATTATTGTTGTTGTTGTTGTTGTTGTTTCTCTGTCACTGAACAGGTTACAGGGTGTGTGATGAAAAAGTTTTGACAAAGAAACAATAATAATAATAAAGCTGAAGTAAAGACCAAACATATAGTGTGTGTGTGTGTGTGTGTGTGTGTGTGTGTGTGTTTCATCAGTAAAATATGACCATCCCCAAACACAGCAATAATAAAAATAGTTCCATGTTTTTGTTTTCTACTAAAATAAATATTTATGCTAATAACATCTACATTATTAAACTGTGGCAAGAACAAGTGCAACATAAAAGCAGAGAATAATAAGGAAATAAAAACACAAAAGGCAATGTACTGTGTTACATCAAGATATCTTTGAATAACTCAAAAGTCATGTTTACTTAATTGATGGGATTTTTATATCATTATTGTTGATTTTTATATCAGTATTATGCAATTGTTTGAACATAAATAAATTATTTTGCAAGGTTAATCCTGAAATGACTTTCAAGTTGTAATTGATTGAATCATTAACTACATCAGTTAATGATTACTGAGATAATGTCTGCATTGGTTAATTTATTTATGTTTTCCACCAACCTCTTTATTTTTCTGCTGCACTACACCATCTCACCCTTTAAATAATTTGTGCCATATGATTATTATTGCTAGCCCTCTGGGGACGTGAAATAAGTTACTAAAACAGAAATTAACAACAAGAACTAAAGAGACCCACCTATTCAGAGTCACAAACACATTAAATTATTCAGAAAACATCTAAATATGAGGGTTCATCAAGATACTTTTTCTCTTTTTTTCTATGGTGATAGTGGGGCGACAGCGAAAAAACAAAGAACTTTAAGAATAATTTATCAAATGTATATATTAGTGACACATAATGGGCTCAGTGCTAGAGGTGGCAGGGATTTATCTCCCCACTAGCAATATAAACAAGAGTGCATTTTGCATCAGAAAGTCAATGAGAGTCTCTCTCATGTGATCTGCCACAGTATAGTTTATTCTAACAGAACAGCCACATTTAAATGGGGTGGGGGTCAAATGTTTGACAGTTAAAATGAGAGGTATAATTTCACACTATATATGGTGATAAATTGAATTTCATTTGAGGTATAAAAAAACATACAGATGAGAACTGTCAATACCACACCTGTGGAGACTTAAATAAGAATTAGAAAAGTTATATAAGCCTAGCTGTTAAACTTGAACAACGCTTTTACAAGACTAAAATGTGCATACATACATGAAACTGAATTTAATAGATATATATTTTTTTGTTAGTGAGATACTTTAAAAACAGCTTAAAAAGATACCCAACTGAATTCTCATATTAAGAAATCAATGTGCAATTTTGAAAAATCCTAAGCTAAATCAATGAAATTTCATTCATAATAAAAATACAATCTGTATTCAAGAAAACCCACCCACCACAACAGAATTGAGGGCAAGACTTCTTTTTGTACCCACCCTGCAAACACTCCTTTCTTTCAATTTTTTTTTTTTTTTTTTTTTTTCTTTTCTACACAAACCCACGTTTTCGGCTATGGAGAATACGAATCTGCAAAAAAAAATTGGCAAAAATCGGCCTTTTGAAATTACCCCTCCCACTTAATTTTTTCATTTTTAACTTTCTTCAGAAATTTTTTTTTTTTTTCAAAATATGCATAAAAATACAGAGATTATGATTCTGAAAAATATTTCCAAAAATTTTTGTAGTTAGGGTCAAGGTTTTAGGTTAGGGAGTTAGGGTTAGGGAAAAAAGGGAAAAATGAAGAAATTGGGGGAGGGGGCGAAATTTCAAAATGCCGATTTTTGACAATTTTCTGGAATCTCTGTATCTGAAAATGGGGTTTTTTAAGGGAAAAAAAAAAAATTACGAGAAAATGCTGGGGGGAAGAAGTCTTTCCGAATTGAGATCCTAAAACCAAGGTGTCACATAAAAAGCATCCAGTACACTCTGTAAAGTGGCTGGTATTAGGAAGGATATCCAGCTTTAGAAACAAAGCCAAAACACACTTTAGAATGTGGTACAGCCCCTGGCTTTGCCAGTGCCTGTCAAGCATGGAAAACAGACAGTGAATGTTGATAATGATGATGAATCTAATGAAGTAAAAATCAATGTGGATGTTGCAAGAGAACCAACTCTACTAAACACAAGGTTTATTCTTAACTAAGAGCCAATGATGCATTTCATGGAAAAGGCCTTGCAGATTTTTGATAAAAAGATTACTTTTTACAGATGTCTAATACACAAAACTGCTACACACTGTATTATTTGATCGTATAGAAATAATGTTTGATGCTGGTCAAAGAAATGTATGATTATGAAGAATGAAACCATCTATTTTATAATAAAACAAACACTCTAAAACAAGTTAAATGTCATCCTTAAATGAGTGGTTAAATGCTTTTTACACATCTCTTTATATACATTAGAATACTTTTAACATTGACATGTGTGATAGAGTTTTATAACTATATTTCAAAACAGAATGTTCAAAATGTCATCAGCAACAGTGCTGGTGACAATATTATTTTATCGTGAGTGGACTGAGGTCATTAAAGCTGTAAGTTGATAAAAGAAGAATAATGACCTTTCTTTGTGAACAAAGGTTACTCTGTGTGTGTGTGTGTGTGTGTGTGTGTGTGTGTGTGTGTGTGTGTGTGTGTGTGTGTGTGTTAGTGTGTGTGTGTGTTTGTGTGTGTGTGTTAGTGTGTGTGTGTGTGTGTGTGTGTGTGTGTGTGTGTGTGTGTGTGTGTGTGTGTGTGTGTGTGTTAGAGAGAGAGAGAGTGAAATAGAAGGAAAGTTGAATGATAAACAAGAGAGGATGATAAAGAAAACAATTTTCATTGAACAAGCATTTTACTGATATATTTCTTAGAAGTATGACAAGTGTGAATTTGTTGCTGGGTAAGCTTCAACAATCTTATTAACACTACTATTGTATCTCTAAAGATAATAAAATATGAAGGGCAGTGGTTGAGTAAGTTGGCGGTTGAGAAGGGTCTGCACTTTTTTCAGCACCTTGTTGAAGCATTTAAACATTGCTTGGATTACGAAAATTTTAATGGATACATTGGTTTCAAATTTCAGTGCAAAGCCAGAAATTACATTGACTCCAGTCTTCAACTGGTACTTATTTTATTGACCTCAAAAGGATGAAAGGCAAAGTTAACCTAGGTGGAATTTGAACTAAGAACGTAAAACCAAACAAAATGCCGGTAAGTATTTTGCCCAGCACGCTAATGATTCTACCAGCTCACCACCTTCACTGTAATGAATATATTAACTGATATGATGCACTACTTTTGAGGTCTTCAATTGGTCTGTAGTGGCGTGAAATTATAGCCGCCATTGAGGAAGTACTATTCTGCGCATGCGCAAGGGACTTCATCACCGGAAGCCCCTCGAGTGCGCATGCGTAGTAAAATTAGTACTTAAAGAGTTTGTTTCACTTTCTAAGTAAGTTGAGTGAGAGACCTTCGATGTGACAACACCTCGCTCCTCATTGAAGCACTCTTCACCACGATGCTATCGATATGATAGCTATTTGCTCCTCTGGCATGCATCAAGGAAGCTCTTAATTTTCCAATACCGATTACAAATTAATCAGCAGCTGCTACGCTGAGTGACACAGGATTTATATAACCAAGCATCATCAAAAAATAAAACTTATTTTTATTATGTTGTTAATTAATTGTTCTACTGTTTCTTCATATATAACTATGTTGAAAGGTGATAGAGAGAGACTAATGTCTCAATTACAACTATCAACTTTTACAGGTCTTTCAGAAGATGAATGAATTATGGGATTCATAACTGACACTATCACAAGCAAAAACTGGTGACGAACTGCTAGTTTGGACATTATAGGTGACATTAAACCAAACACTTCTCTGGTAGGGTACTGATCAAAGGCTGACATTTTGTCTGGAAATTCAAGAGGTTAAAAATGATAAGTAATGAGCTAGGAGTGGGGCACATAAGTAGGTACACAGGTAAGTAGTAAGTATATGAGAAGAGAGAATAGTTATAACTTTGCTTTGAGTAGATGGGGTGAGTGTTCTGATATTAAATCAATATTACTTGTAAGAGATATTATTTTTTTTTTTAAATCAATCATGGTGAAGAGGAAAATGACACCAAAATGAACTTGTTGAAATTTTTTGAAGTCACAACACCAAAACAAACTTCTTGCATAAACCAGGGGATGAAACATGTATTACAATGATTAGTAGAAAACAGAATTTGGAGGTAATAATATATCAACCCTTTAGCATTTAAACTGGCTATACCCAACCCAAATATTCTACCTACTTTATGTTCAAACTGGCCATATCCAGTATGTCACACTTACCCTACAATGTCATTCTAAAAATAAACAATCACATCATTGAAATCTCAAATCTACAAGATAATGTATGATTAATTCAAAATAATATAAATAAACAAACATTTACATTTGACAGAGCAATCTGAATACTAAATTGTTAAATATTCTACCAGCTTTATGTTCGAACTGACCAGACCCAGCCTCTCACATCTACCCTACAATATCATTCTAAAAATAAACAATCACATCATTGAAATTTTGGAGCTTTGAGATAATGCATGATTAACTGAGAACAATCTGGATAAATAAGAATTACATTTGACAGGGTAATCTGAATGGTAAAGAGTTAAGGTAGAAGGGAGAGAAATATTTAACTATTTTCCAAACTTAATATTTAAGAAAAACCCATATTATAATATTCTAATTTCCAAATTAAGTGACTGCTAAGATTTCTCAATGTAAAAGTGACAACAAAAGTACTAGACTCTCTGATAGATCTTTCTCTCTCAAATTCTAAATACAACTCACATGTTCTTTGTTCTTTTTGTTTTAGCCATGATAGCTAAGGTCATACTGGAGCACCATCTTCAAATGTTACATATACATTACCTTTTTTCTGTTTACTGCCAACCTTCTTTGCTTAGTTTTTCTTTCTGTCCTACTTGACAAGACTACATCAATTTCTCATGATTGCCTCCAAATAATTTCCTCTATAGTCTGACTTTTTGTTTTGTATATTTCCATTAATAAAGTGCCCTATTGTTTTCAAATATGAAGGCCACTTATTATTTTTGAATCTCAGTCATCTATAGAAGGAAATGATAACCTTAATGTAACAAAATAATTAGCTTTTTAAAGTCTAAATTAACAACAACCCTAACTTGTTTGATGTAGTAAGCCAAGAAGTCTTAACCAATTTCATGAAAAGCGATGGAAAATGAGTCAGGTCTAATTAAAAATTGTTACCTCCGCCAAGGAAGGAGGTTATGTTTTCATCGGCATTGGTTTGTTCGCCTGTCCGTCTGTGTGCAAAATAACTCAAAAAGTTGTGAACGGTATTTGATGAAACTTGCAGGAAAAATTGGTAATGACACACGGAACAGATGATGAAATTTTGGTAGTGATCCAGGAATTTTATGGATTCTTGAAAGATTTTTCCTTTGTTATATTTACTCTACATGAAGTATTACAATGTTACATTCTTTGATTATCTCCCTTGAAAACACGTTCATCATTTCCACTTAACCTTTGGTGGCGTTGCTGTTCCCAAAGTTTATTTTCGTTTCTCTATTAGTAATTTTACTCCCGTGTCTATCTTAAAATGAGCTGCTTGGCGGAGGTCTGCAGAGGACGATATGACAAGCCTTGACTATTGGGATCGACTCAAAAAGCTCAGGCTTTGCTCCCTCCACTGCCGCTGTGAAACTAGCTTGCTCTTGTCATTGATGTATTATAACTGCTTCAGATGAAACCTGTTTTTAAAGGGGGGTTTTTTTAATCATATGGCTGTGTTTTTTTTTTTTAACTCCGCCAAGGAGGTTATATTTTTGCTGGCGTTGGTTTGGGAAACTGGGTGATTTTCAGCATGCGTGTATATGGGTGGAAATGAGCTGCTTGGCAGAGATCTCCACTCTCCAAGTGCTTTTCTAGTTTAAGTTAAGCCGTCATCACTAAATATGTAAATGTTGGCTCTTGGTATGACTTTTATAACAGTTTCATTATTGTTTTCACAAGATCACCTCATGAGTGCTCTTTTACATGCATTTTCCCATGCTGGCATGAGTTGGATGGATTTTTCTGAGTCCATGTTTTACAGCAAGATGCCTTTCCAGTTTCCCACCCTTTCACTACCTCTCACAATACATAGGAAAATGGTGTACTTATTCTAAAAAAGGTATAATCTAAGATAATCTTATTGTTGCTTAGGCCTAGGAAAGCACTGATCATGTGAAGTCATGATCAAAGGTTTTCAAGCTATAATCATCTATTTTTTAAGGCACAGTACATCTAGGTGTGTCTTATCCAATGTATTTTTTTAAGTAGTCCATGATTTGAGAAAAATTTGGTGACTATTTTAGCAAATCAACCATTCAGAAATCACAATCTCGGCACCAATGAGCAAATGTTTAGAAAGAGAGGTAGCTAAATCCTGTAGAAAAATTGACTGATAGATATTTACTATATAGCAGCTGTTTCTATCATAAGCATGATATATAAACACTTGCTAGATTACTTTATAATTAGAGGAATCAACATATAAATGGGTAATTGCTTCTATTATCTCCAGCAAAATGGAAAACACAGAAATTGTGAGGTTTATACCTTCCTTAAAACTATTTATTTAAAACTAACAATGTAAGCAAAATGAAATCATTCTAACTGAGGAGTCAAACCAATTTGCAGAAGGAAGTCATTATTCACCAAGCTTTTATTTACCATCACTCTACTTCACATGCCAACGTATTATCCTACAATTAATTATTCAAGAGATTTCCTATGATCAAAGCCATTCCAGATAAAGCCAATCACTTCTGTGAGGGGTATCAAGAATGACATTAGTGAATAGGTTCTCTGTTTTAAGATGGCAAGGTGTTCTATGGGGTAGATTTGGGATGTTATTTCTAGCAACTCAAGGATCCACATAGAGGCTCCCTCATTAGTCAATCTCTCTGACCCGGTGGTTTAGCTACATTCAAAGTAATATCCTATTCTTACCTGAGAGGTCAATATAATGCTTAATGTCCTAGATGAAATTTGACTTGTACTACAGAACAATATGTAAAGCTTGTAAACAAGATAAACATTTGACACTGTAGCTATTAATATGAAATATTTATTATAACAACCACACAGATTAGAGTATCAACAATTTAAAACAATATACTCATTTATTAAATACTAATTGATGACTATCAATAAACTTACAGGGCTAACTAATTCACCAATGAGTCAAAGAGATGGGGAAACTATATGGTTATGCAACCAACCAGAAATTACAAATTTCCATCAAATTACATTCTACTGACTTCAAAAGGATAAGTGATGTGTATCAAGATTAATGTAATCCAAGATGCAATCCACCTTAACCCTTTTGATACCAACCCAGCTGAAACTGCCACTGGTTCTATGATACAATTTCCCAGTTTTAAAGATGTCTAAATTAAAGTCTTCCACTAGAATTTCATATTAATTTATGTTCCAAACACAGGCCTAATAATGGTTTCAAATTTTGGTACAAGGTCAGCAAGTTTGGGGTAGTGTTCAACTGGTACTTATTTTATCAAGCCCTAAAAATGAAAGGTAAAGTTGACCTTGGCGAACTTTGAACTCGGGACAAAAGATAAATGAAATACCAGTAAGCATTTTGCCCAGTATACTAACAATTCTGCCCAGTATGCTAACAATTCTGCTATTGTTCCGTAGTACAAGTCAACTTTCATCTAGGACACTAAGCATTATATTGACCCCTTACACCGTTATTTTATTAAATCCTTAATTATTTTCAAAAATTAATTGAAACAAAGGCAGTATGTTTCAACAGAAATATGGTAACAAAAGAGTTGAACAAAGATGGAATGAACACAATCTGAATACCTTTGAACAAAGGATTGCTCAAACAAGGCTGGTCAGGTAGAAAACAATGCCACCAACACTATCACCAAATATTCTTCAAGGAGAGTAATCCTGTATTATTTAACCAGTGGTATATATTCATTGCATTATGGCTTGAAACAACAATGAATATACTGGCTCAATCATAAGGACCAATCAAATGTAGTACTGTTTGACTAAAATAGACATGTTTATTATCAACTAGTGATAAAAACATGAATGCATTTTGCACCAAAAAGCCAATATGAGAATCTCTCTCATACTAACTACTGAAATATAGTTTGTTCAACTAAAACATCCACATTTAAGTTGGGATAAATATTACCTCTAAGAGAGACATATTTATGAGTTCTGTTTGAGTCTAGTCCAATTCTAAGATAAAAATGAAGGTTAACAAATGTAGGTTACTGTAGATCATACTTATACATGCACTGACCAGCAAATATGAATGATGCTTTTATAAGAAGTCTTATTTACCATACTACTTATTGGAAGCAGATACCATTCTTATTATATTGGTCAAAGAAAATGTGACCTACAAAGATTGTTGGAACACATGACGACAACAACAACACCACTGACCGATGTCAGTACAGTTTTCTATTACATGACAGACAATAATAGTAGCACAAAGACAACAGATGTTTCACAAGCAAATTCTCTGATGATACATGGATGTAAGGGGGAGGGTGGCAGGTTATAATGCAATTATCAAAAAGAATATGAAATCAATGAAGACAAATAACAGTAAACAAAAATAAACTGACATGCATATACTGACATTTCAGGAATAAATCTCAATAAATAACAAGGAATACATGTATGTATTAGCTTATAACTCCTTCTACCATTTGCAATTATTATTAGTAACCAAAATATTGTTAACATGTCTCTTGGATGTAGGTAAGCCTTCATAGAAGCAAGTTAAAATTCAGCCTAAAACTAAAATCTAATATATGTCAAATCCTGCTAAAGTACCATAATAATAATATTTCTCACTGTAAAAGTTTGTTTAAACTAAGCAACTCGTTCATTTTAATATAGCAGATGAGAAGGATTTATCAATTATGATATTTTTGATTTAACAAATATATATAAAGGAAAGTCAAAATGCAAAGCAAAATAGGAGTGAAAAAAAAACTTGGAACTAGTGTATTTTATTTACCTGATATCTGTAAAAGCACATTGGAGTCATAAATATCTTTTGAAATTTTTTTATATTAAGCTACTAAAATCAGACATGGAAATAGAAATATAAGCTAATTCTATGAATCTACTAGAGGCAAAAATTCCAAAGAGTTATTGTGGTTAGTAAATATAAGAAAAAAGAGATGTATTTTAAAGAGGTTATTTTTAAGTCAAACCAGCAAGTTGCACACAAATTCACACAGATGAGTACAAGGGAAGGATTACTTGAAGAAAAGGATTTTGAGACTAAAAGTGTAGCAGAGGAATTACTATTCCACTGATTAAATTAAATCTGATCTCAGAATTCTTTGATTATTATTATTATTATTTGTAACAATTGTCAGAGAAGCAGGCAGAATAACTTGGAGCAGGTGAGGGTTAGGGTTAGGTAGGATTCGATGCATAAGCCAAATGTTGCATGAAATGTTGCAAGCATTTACATGCAATAATAGATGAAGCAAACTGAATCGGAGGATTGGTATAAGGGGTTGTGTGTGTGTATATATATATATACATATATACATATAAAAGAAGCGATAGTTTTATTATTACGCACCTGATTGTTATGGGGAGACTAGTACGTCTGATCATCCCAAGTGGCAGCTACATTTTTAAGCACAAGAAAGAAAATAATAATGGGTCAGAAAGAAAAAAGGGTCAGTTATTACTAAATTTTGCATGCAAGGCTAGCAATTGAATTTAATATAAAGCTTTTTATTTCTTCTTTTTAATTTTTGTTACATTCACAACTCACTAAAGTGCATAATCAAAATAAGAATTTTTTTAGCCAATGAAAATATAAGAGTAAGTTAAGAGCAACAAATTAGTGTTCAAAGGTTAAAAATAAAAAAAAAGGAACAATAAAGAAATAGCCAATCTCATAGTAGTGCAATCAAGAATATTCTGCAGCTTCATTCCACATTCTAGCAGAAGTAACATGCATTTCTGATATGTACATATGCTGTCCATCCCATGCCAACATGGAAAACGAACATTAATTGATGAAGATGATGATGATAATGAGGTATCTATGTATAGGTATATATAAAGACAGTAATTGGAAACAAACAAAAGTAACACAAGAATCTTTGGTGTCAGTTGAGTTAAGTGTTATGTAGAATATAAGAAAAGTCTTCAAAAGCAATGCTGATGGGAGAAATATGAAATGTTCTCAAAGACTTCAATTTCCAACACAAATATTTACTCCCCAATTCCATTTTCAATTGGTATTTAATTATAACAGTTTCAGTTTTCACAATGATATTCAGTTTCTTATTCTTTCAGTTATATTTTAAGTTCTGTAAATTTTTGAAACACTTGAAATGCTTGCATTGAATTTCTTAGGTTGCTCTTTGTCCAGAAGGTGGAAAAGAAAAGACAAAAAAAGTCAATAACAAAAACTACAGAAGGAAATTTAATGATGACAAGGATAGGAACAGTGCTGAAACAATCTCAACAATGAAACATCATCAATTGATAATTCCAAAGATAATGATGACAGTGATGATGATAATAATGACAGCATTACTAAAAGAACATCAACAATATTGAAACAACAATGCGACAACTACTAGAATATTGATCAATATCAATAGTATTGGAACATCAACAGTATTGGAACATCAACAGTATTGGAACAACACCTACAATACTGACCAACATCAAAGTAGCAAGACAACACTGACATTATTGAAACAATACCAAAACAACATATCAACAGAATTAAACATTGTTGGCAAATTATGACAATAAAGTTGGTAATGTCGGTCTTTTTATCTGGCACCAGTATTGGATGAGGGGTCAGATGTAAAACTGAAACAAATTTGGAGAATAGAAAGAGAAAGGGGTTTTGAAATCTAAAATAGCTAACTCCTAATAAATGTGGCTTCTATTTTGGTATCAACACTTTGTTTCCTAGTCATCTTCAGCAATAATGTACTCCTTTTTAGTCTCCTTTCCTCTTCCCTCAATCTATCTCCTCTTTTACACAATTATTTTTCATTTTATTTATATATTTATCTATGGGAGAGGGTGTATGTATGCATGCTTGTGCATATATGTATACATCTACACAAAGAGGAAAAAAATAAAAACATTATTTCATTTACTTACCTCTAACCCAACCATATTTTCAACTATATTTGGTTAACATATTGTTCTATTCTTTTTATTAGCTATTATTTTTTTAATTTCTAATTTCATTTTTTAACATGTTATTTTATTCCATTTTTTATTTACTTATTTTTTTATTCTTTTCAATTTTTAATTTATTTCATATTTATTTATATTTTACTCTTTTACTTGTTTCAGTCATTTGACTGCAGCCATGCTGGAGCACCACCTTTGTAAGCCTAGCACTTGTTCTATTGGTCTCTTTTACCGAACCGTTAAATTATGGGGAACGTAAACACACCAACATCAATTGTCAAGCAATGGTGGGGCGACAAACCCAGAGACACAAAGACATTCACACACAAACACATATATATACATGACAAGCTTCTTTCAGTTTCTGTCTATCAAATCCACTCAAAAGGCTTTGGTCAGCCCAAGGTAATAGTAAAAGACACTTGCCCAAGGTGCCATTTATATATTTTTTATTTTATTTTTATTTTGCTTCCCCTACTTCCACCTAATTCCTCATACCCCTCCTCATTTTCCCAACCCCTATTTTCTTCTTTCTTTCTCTCCTTTCTCCTCTCTAACATTTTACTAATGTTATGAACACTGATTAGTCCACATTACTCTGTAAGGAGAATATGGCCAGTTTCCTAGTTTCTCTGGCATATATATTCCTCCCTGGACAGGACACCGATCCTTCACAAGATTACTCTTTTTACCAACTGAGTGAACTGGAGTAACATGAAATGAAGTGTTTTGCTCAAGAAAACAATGCATTGCCCGGTCCAGGAAGCAAAACCACAATCTTACATTCATGAGTCCAACCCCCTAACCATTAAGCCATGTGCCACCACAACACTGTATTAGCCATCTCTATTTTTGTCAATATCACAATAATTACTAATATGAAAACTGAAAGTTAAAAGTTGCCAAATATGAAAGTTTATTTTATTTTTTATCTTTGAATGATATCAGTGAAGAATTTCACTGGAAAAGAAGATATAAGATTGCCAGGTTTTTGTCTCTCTCACCAAGGTCAGCAGCTATCGGATGCCGACGAAGGGAAATAACCCTGAAATCCGGATACGTTCGTGCTGCAGATCGAGGTGAGAGGGATAACTTCCCTTGGCAAACAGGACACAGTCGTGTGTCGATAAGCCAGCTGGAGGAGATGTCCTCCTGGGGCTAAAAGCAACAGTAACATCCACCCCTAGGGGTCAGCCACACTTAAGTGGCAATATACTACACTTTATCGTGCAGTTACTGTTAATACTTCATTTAGAGAATTAACATTGTTTAGTTTTGTTTCACTTCTTATTGGAGCTGCAAATTTGATATTTGGAGAAGGAAGAAGAAACTAACCACAGAAGTTAAAAGTTAATTGTCTGCAAAGTATTATTTTTTTGCTTCTTAGAAAACCTAAGCTTACTTCATTTTCCATGGAGATTACAATCGTTGATTCCTAACTGATTCCTCTTAGGGGAATAGAATGTTGTGCTAATAGACATATTGAAGAGACAGAAGACTTGTCAGTCTGCTGCTGCTACCACTACAACTACTATCACCACTCCTACTACCACTCCTCCTGCAGCTTCTGCTACCACCACAACTACTATTAGGATTATTAATTACTAATACAACAATAATAACCACTGCTCCTACTATTACTCCTACTACTACTCAAACTTGTCCTGTCCAGAAAGCTACTTCTTGAAATCATTGCCCAACTCGCCATGTACTCTTCTTGAAAGAAGAGAGAATGAAGAAGAGAAAGAAGGAATATATAAACCACAGCTAGATACCAAAAACCATCGATAACTGACCACCTACAAGCACCCCACCAGAATCACTAATCTATTTTTCTTTTTTTCTTTTACTTGTTTCAGTCATTAGACTGCAGCCATGCTAGGGCATCACTTTGAAGAATTGTAATCTAGTGAATTGACCCCAGTACATATTCTGTTTTGTTTAGGTCCCGTACTTATTTTATTGGTCTCTTTTGCCAAACTGCTAAGTTACAGGAACATAAACACACCAACACTGACTGTCAAGGAGTGGTGGGGTGCAAGCGCATATATATAAATAACAGGCTTCCTTCAGTTTTTCTCTACCAAATTTATTCACAAGGCTTTGGTTGGCCCAAGGCTATAGTAGAAGACACTTGCCACCCAAGGTGCCACACAGCAGGACTGAATCTGGAACCATGTGTGTGAGAAACAAACTTCTTACCACACAGCCATACCAACAAAAACAAAAAAACAACAGTGAAAGAAATATCCTAAGTGGTATCATGGTATCAAAACTTTTCAATGCAACACAATTTTTTTGTCAGTGAACAGGATGCATTTTCAAGCACCACAAATTTTGACACCATATTGCAAATAAATATTGAAGAGAAGTTAACAGACTTTGTGTGTTGAAACGAAAGCGATTGCAGCATGGCAGACACAAGACAACCATTCAGAAACACACAATCGCAGATCAAAATACCTGCTATGCAAGTACATCTCTGTAATTTATAACTATAATTTTAAAGTCAGATGTTCATAAAATTTACCCCAAATTTGTGTCACTTGTAGAAAAAGTCGATATACTCTGATAACAAATAAATTGAAAATGCTAAATAAAGAATTTTTTTTAATGTTAAATCTTGTTGTTTAGGCCCAGATCAACCCTGACAGAACAAACCTATGAACAAGAGCATTCCAGCCATGACCATTTCATTTTTTTTCTATTTTTTTTCCAAGCCACTGTATCTTTTTTGTTGGCACTCCATCGCTTACGACGTCGAGGGTTCCAGTTGATCCGATCAACGGAACAGCCTGCTCGTGAAATTAACGTGCAAGTAGCTGAGAATTCCACAGACACGTGTACCCTTAACGTAGTTCTCGGGGATATTCAGCGTGACACAGAGTGACAAGGATGACCCTTTTGAATTACAGGCACAACAGAAACAGGAAGTAAGAGTGAGAGAAAGTTGTGGTGAAAGAGTACAGCAGGGTTCGCCACCATCCCCTGCCGGAGCCTCGTGGAGCTTTAGGTGTTTTCACTCAATAAACACTCACAACGCCTGGTCTGGGAATCGAAACCGCGATCCTATGACCACGAGTCCGCTGCCCTAACCACTGGGTCATTGCGCCTCCACTATATCTAAGGCTTCATTATAAAATGTGATTTTTTTAAAGATAGTGGGGTATGACATGAGGGAATGCTATTTCCATCAGGTCGTAAATGTTAACCTTGTTTGTTCAATGCTCAAATCATTGTCAACTGAGGTATCAACCTCTTAACATCAATGTTGAACATTGGGAAAGAACACACACACATCATTATTATTATTATCAAATTGATATTTGAAACTTGCAACAACTGAAGTAGATTTGCAACTTAACCTAGAAACTACATCAATCTCTTGGAGAAGCTACAAAGGCCATGAGGTATGTTCCCTACTTCTTCAAGGTCAAACCAATGACAGAAAAGGAAACAAGAATAAATAAATAATGAACGAGTGAAAATATATGTGGAATTAAATGTTTCAGATATACAGTAATTTAAAACTAATTATTCTTTATTTGTTTCAGTCATTTGACTGCAGCCATGCTGGAGCTCTGCCTTTACTCAAACAAATCAACCCCAGGACTTATTCTTTGTAGGCCTAGTACTTATTCCTATCGGTCTCTTTTGCCGAACCACTAAGCTATGGGAACATAAACACACCAACATCAGTCGTCAAGCGATGGTGGGGAACATGCATACACACACACACACATATGACAGGCTTCTTTCAGTTTCCATCCACCAAATCCACTCACAAGGTTTTGGTTGGCCCGAAGCTATAGTAGAAGACACTTGCCCAAGGTGTTACGCAGTGGGACTGAACCCAGAATCATGTGGTGGGTAAGTAAGCTACATACCACATAGACGTGCCAGAAAATTCTGTTTCGTGTGACTTCTTCCCCACCCAATCCCAACTCCCTTTTTAATACTTTTTCAATAAACTTTTAAATCCCATTGCTAAATCTCTCTCCACCACCACCTGATCAACATCTAAAATATAAAGGCAGAGTAATAGACACTGCTATTAACTTTTTCAGAGAGGGGGAGAGAGAGAGAGAGAGAGAGAGAGAGAGAGAGAGACAGACAGACAGACAGAGAGAGAGAGAGACAGAGAGAGAGACAGAGAGAGACCACAAGAGCTTCTTTTGATTAATGGTTTTGTAGTAATGAGCACAAAGGTAATGTTTAGTCTCGTTAAATGGTAGGAACTTAGTTAGTATACTGATTATTTCAATGAAGCAATAAAAGACCTGTTAAGTACTAGAGATGTTCTTTACCAATCCAGAATAATAGCAAATAATACTTATATTGATTGTCACAGTAGTTAGAGAGAACTCACACAACATTCTTTACTGAAAGGGGAAAAAGTGTTCAGATTCAAGTTGTATAGTTAAAGGCAAACATGATTTTCTAAAGGTTACATGATTTGTTAATGACAGCTAATTTTAGCATGCCAATACTTCTTATTAATGAGTGTTAAGAATAAGTGTTTGTTGGTTAATTAGCTGTTAATTGTAATATAATGATATTAACTTCATTATATAATTTCTAAAGAACCCCTTCATCATCATTACCATCATGTTAAATATCTCCTGTTTTTTTTTTTCCTGCATAGGTCAAGTTGGTCTGCCAAGTTATTACAAATGTAGTCACGTTAGAGATGTGATTAACTTTGTATGTATATGAAAGAGAGAGTTTGCACAGTCAAGTGTACATGATTCCAAGCAGGAAAACCTACAGTTTCATTTAGTTTGTTTTTGTCACCAAAATATGTTCCACAAAATTAAATCTTTGAGAAACCTTCATTAGATAATATATTATGTTTTAGTCACACTTTCTGTTTTTGTGGGTTTTTTTCTTTCTTCCTGTTTAATTGTTTAATCAAGAAGGGCAGTATTCATGATCCCTTTCAGGGACTCCAAAATTGTGGGAGGGAGAAAGGGATCATTAAACAAAGTCCTAGCTTGAATGCTTGTAACATAGTGGACTCAGCTAAAGACATCTAAGTCTCTGGTGTTAGTGTTAAAACAAACAATGGATTTAGTCAACCACCCAGAGACAACCACAAACTGGAGAAAATATGGCCATCAAACTTCATTATGATGACAACATAATAGCCAGGCCAATAAAGTAGTCTCTACATGATATGCTTAATCAGGCAAGTTTTTCAAATCATACCCTGTTTTAAAGATGGAAGGATATTATGTTAGACAATGTAATTCTAGGTATACAATGTAACAGTATGATCATCGCTTTGACTATAGATCTGCTTGCCCAGGATTGATCAGAGAGATGTTTTGTTGTTGGCACTCCATGGCTTACGACGTCGAGGGTTCCAGTTGATCCGATCAACGGAACAGCCTGCTCGTGAAATTAACATGCAAGTGGCTGAGCACTCCACAGACACGTGTACCCTTAACGTAGTTCTCGGGGATATTCAGCGTGACACAGTGTGGCAAGGCTGACCCTTTGAATTACAGGCACAACAGAAACAGGAAGTAAGAATGAGAGAAAGTTGTGGTGAAAGAGTACGGCAGGGTTCGCCACCATCCCCTGCCGGAGCCTCGTGGAGCTTTAGGTGTTTTCGCTCAATAAACACTCACAACGCCTGATCTGGGAATCGAAACCGCGATCCTATGACTGCGAGTCGGCTGCCCTAACCAATGGGCTATTGCGCCTCCACTGATCTGAGAGTAAACATTAACAATCAGGATCAAAATTTCTCAATATTGGCAAAAAGACCACCTGTGAAATTTAGCACTGTTACAGATACTTCCTTGTCAACACTCATCAACAGAAATGTAATGAGCCAGTGATTAGCTCATTAGAAATCTATAATCAACAATGCTGTTGTTCATCCCAAATGTGATATTTTTTTACTCTTTTACTTGTTTCAATCATTTGACTTCAGCTATGTTGGAGCACCACCTCAAAGGGTTTTAGTCAAAGAAACTGACTCCAGGACTTATTCTATCGGTCTCTTTTGCCAAACTGCTAAGTTATGGGGAGATAAACACATGAGCATCAGTTGTCAAGCGATGGTGGGGGGAACAAACAGACACACACACGTACATATATACAATGGTCTTCTTTCAGTTTCCATCTACTAAATCCACTCTCAAGGCCTTGGTTGGCCTGAAGCTATAATAAAAGACACTTGCCCAAGGTGCCACACAATGGGACTGAAGCTGGAACAATGTAGTTGGGAAGAAAGCTTCCAACCATACAGCCACAACTACACCTAAATACAAAAAAAAAAAGTAGATTATACATGCTTGCACTTGAGAGATGTTGCTATTTGTAGAGTATACATAAGTATCCTTTCAGAACACAAAAGAATTTCTCTACTCTAAGAAAAATACTGTATTTTAATGTCTATAAGGAACCCTTCTTTGTCAAAAATTAGATTTAAAAGATATGGAAGTTTCTTACACATGGATAGCATTATAATCCCTTACAAAACCTTTTTACCAAATTTTAAGCCCCCAAAATTAGGGGGTTCCTTATACACATTAAAATACAGTAATTGTTTTGATAATGCAAAGAATATTAGTCTGCCAGAAATTACAGGAAAGTGTAACCTCCAATAGGAATCATATAGACTCATTAGGCAAGTTTCTCAGTTTCCTGGCACATATAATATTCCTTGGACAGGATACCAGTCTGTCAATGGATTACTCATCTTTGCCAGCTGAGTGTAATGAAGCAAAGTGAAACAAAGTGCTTTGCTCAAGAACATGATGTGTTGCCCAGTCCAGGAGTCAAAACCACCATCTTAAAATCAGGAGTCAAACACCCTAACCATGAAGCCAAGAACGTCCTTGAAGGTGCCCATTAAAAGTGAATCATTCTTGAAATATATATATATATATTTTTTTACACCTATTTTTGTATTGGTTGAAGTTTCATTCTCATCAGTGTTACCATTCACACATTATTGCATAAACAATATTTATTTTTGCATTTGAGTAATGGTTTGTGTTACTGTTATTGATCCTAATGATTTTTGTTTGTTTCCACCCACCCACCCCTTGCATGAAATTTCATAAATTCCTTTAGTAGGTTTAATATTATCTTTAGATAATTAATAGCTCAAGTAGATAAACATAGTGTTGGAACCAACAAATATTTTCTCCTCCAATTGTTCCATTAATTCTACAAGGTTCATTCATTTGAATTTTCAATTTATGATGCAAATGAATCATATTAACAATATAATTGATTCCTTTTTTAAATATTGCATTGTTTAATTGTATCATCATCATCATTATTATTATTATTATTATAATAATTATTATTATTATTACTGATGTGATTTGTTATTATTAGACAAGCTGACAGAATCATTACATCTGAAGAAAAAAAATGCCTGGTATTTGTTCTGGATCATTATGCCCGGAGTTCAAACACCATTGAGGTCTTTCCTACAAGGGTTGATGAAATAAAGAACCAGTCGATCAAGTAATGGGTTTGATGTAATTAACTAACACTCACCCCTTACATTCGCTTCAAGTAAGAAGACCATGCCTCAATGATTTGTTGACAGAAAAAATTGACAATACCAGCCATCACACTTTTGTACAAGTACATCAACAAACAGACCTCAAAACTCCACACATATATGATGGTTTTCTTTCAGATTCTGCCAAATAAATCCACTCGCAAGGCTTGCATTGAACTGGGACTATAGTAGACACTTTCCCAAGGTACCACACAATGGGACTGAACTTGAAACCATGTAGTTAGGAAGCAAACTTTTTAACTACACAGCTATGCCTGATATAATGACAAAGGTATACTGACAAGTTTTAGAACATTCTGCTGTAGAAGAGGAGGTATTATTTTAGCCCAAAGTCACTCCTGACAAAACAGATCTATGATCAAGAATATTCCAACCATGGTAACTCTGGATTTTATTTTAGGCATTGTATATCTGGGACAACACTATGCAATATGTCTTCTTTTTTTTTTTTTTTTTTTTTTTTTAAGATTAGCTCATCTGGTACTTATTTTATCAACTCTGAAAGAATGAAAAGCAAAGTCAACCTCAGAGGAATTTGAAACTCAGAATGTAAAGACAGATAAAATGCCACAGAGCATTCTGCCTGGTGTGCTAATGATTCTGCCAGCTTGGCACCTTAATACATGTAAATGTTGAAATTTCAAGAGAGCTTTTACAAGAGAGCTTTTACAAGAGAGCTTTTACAAGAGAGCTTTTACATGGCTACTGGTTACCTTGATTTGCTTGAATAGCAGCCAAATCTTTATTAATTTACATTCTATCATTTTTAAAAATTGTTACCTTACACTACATCATTTATGTAGTCTTAAACCCTCCTTTAAAAAAAATATAGATAGCCATAGCTGAAACACTTTCAATCATACGTCAGTTCAATCCGCACCTCTTAGTAGCTAAACAATAACAACTTATAAACTTATAAGTGGAGGTACTTAATGAAAATACTTAACATTTTGTTATACACTGAGAAAAATTAATTGGACTGCAGCCATACTGGGGCACAATCTCCAAAGGATTTTAGTCTATGATATCAACCCCAGTTCTTTATTTAGTACTTATTGTATTGACCACAGATAGAGGAATAGTAAAATCAACTGGGAATGTAGCCATATACAAGGTATTGATGTTTGCATTCAACTGATTCAGCCAAACTCTGCCTGTATCTGTGCACACACACACATGCACTCACCCACCCCCCTCACACGCACTTTTATATTGTTAAGAAGTGTATTCCTAGTTATGACATAAAACCTATCAGAAAGTTACCATTGGTTTCATGTTCACTATTGCACTTGGCAATATTGACAACCCTTCAGAGAAGTTAGCTGAAAGTACACAACCTCTTTAACTCTTTCATTATTATATTTCTTTCAAACTATACTGCTTTTGTTTCAATTAATTTTGAAAATAATGAAGAATTTAATCATATAACCTTATCAATATTAAACTGGTGTTTGGAACATAATTTGACATGAAATTTTGATGAGAAGTTATAATATAAATCACTTTAAAACAGCAAGTTTGTGTCTTGGAACCAGGGCAGATTCAGGTGGTTTGGTATCAAAATGGTTAATGCTTGAGGTGAATATACAGAATATACAAAGCTTGCACTGCCTACTTCTGTTCAGGTATGCCCAGGTTGTTCCAGCAGTTTTCAGTCAATTATTTATCATGTTCCCTACTCTTTTAGTCACAATATATAGCCAGCTAATGCTATAACATTGTGCCTCACTTGGATTTTAAAAGAAGACCTGTGATTATTTAACCTTGCCTTAAAGGGGACCTCCATTGTCCCAAAATATTTCTGTGTGCATGTCCCACCATTGTTGTTGCTGTTGGACAATACCACCTCTTCTCTGCAGACCATTCTCAATGTTGCACTGATATGTCACTAAGCACTTACTGCAGACCTTACATAAGCATCTTGCTTCTGTGTGGATTTGGGGCATTCACTAATATCTTTTTGATATTAGGTGCACAACTGAACGAAACTCTGAAGTTATACCTATAGCATAATCTTCTATACTTATGAGACTGTGTAAAATGCTTATCCACTAACCTAATGTAGGCTCTTCCTACACAGAGTGAGAAGGGCAGGACAAACAAGAGGACTTTACAGGAGCACTTCCTCTTGTGGATGTTAGGGCCAGTGTATAGGTGATGCAGTCCTTAAATCCACTGGTTGTTACAGCCTCATTGTAATAAAGTGCCACTGTATCAAAAAAATCCTTGAAGGACATGTCTGATATCCTCTTTCTGACACTCTTAATGAGGTTTTTAAAGACTACAGATGGATGGCAGGAGGTTGTGTTGATGTATGACAGCCTTTCATTAGGTTTGCATTTGGGTGTGTATGATCTGTTGCCCAAATTAGGCATTGTGTCTAAGAAATTTACTATGGTATGGTTGGTCTCTATGATAACCTTAAGTCCTAGAAGTTATGAGTGTGGATCAGGTCCTTCCTAAACTTGTCCAGAATATACCCATTCGAGTATGAGAGATGGATGATATGCCATTGCTATACAGGCCCAAAGTGTATCGGTGGGTATTTCTTAGGGTGCTTAATATAAATAATCATATAAAATTGCAGATATCCATGCTATTGAATGCTGCCATTGCCACACCAAAGGAGCCTTATGGACCTGTTTCTTTGACTCAGGCTGCGCATTTCTCAAAACCGCAGGGCTTTCCTGGCAAGCATGCATGTACAAACACAAACACACACATGCATATATATATATTTATGCACATACATCCAGTGGGCTTCTGCACAATTTCACTCCTAAAATTTTGGTCAGAGATACTTTGCAAGGTAACATGCAGTGAGATTGATCACCAAACCTGATGAGTACAAAACAAGCTTCTTACTATAGATATATATAAAAAAAAAATTGTGGGAAGCATATAGACAGGTAAACAAATATAGTTTATACACCCATAACACAATCCAGAAATATAAAACAAAGTCCCTATAATACAGAATGAGAAGTATTAGCAATTTCATGCAAATATGCAAGGAAGCTTTTTTAAGCTTTGTACTTATGTGGTTCACTTACAAAGAAATAGCAAAGGTAATTTTTCATGCTAACCTTTATGCCTAAAATATTATTATATACTTTTAGTTTCCACAAGATATCTCATGATCAGAATGTAAAGAATTTTAACTTCCCTGTTACTTTTAGTTCATACAAATTTCCTTCAAGTGTTAGGCTTTTCAGTATACTATACAAACTTTAGATCAGAAGTTCTCAATGTGGGCAGTATCACCACCAAGCAGGGTGCTGGGCATGTCATTAGGCTTTAGGGGCAGTGACATAACATAATTAACAAACTAAATTTCATGACAGCAGGGTGTGATTTGAAGGAAATTTGGCTGCTTTTTCTTGCAGATCAAACAACCACATAACATACTCTTTGGTTTAACTACTACTACCAGTTTAAATGAAATCTAAGGATTTTCTTTGCTTTTGTTTTAGTAAAAATATAATTTAAGAACATTCATAGGAAACCAAGAGACAAACAGAAATGATAAAAAATAAAGCCAAACCTATAAATTCGACTACAACTGGGAAGAGTAGTTCAGTCCATTCCAGGTAAATATAGGTAAGAGAATAGATAATTCAAAGTTAAGGTGTTTAAGTAACATAGAAAACATTCTCAGAATACTGAAAATATGAGAAATGGGCGTGGCAGTAGGTGCATGTGTGTGTTTATTCACTACTGGGGCAGAGAAGGAACAAGTATGTAGGTTGTTTCAAGCAGGAAAGTACAAGCAGCACTTGTAGAAGATTTGCTAAACTCAATGAAGCAGAATTGGCAGTGAAAAAAAAAACTGACTTCTGACAGCTACCAATTCCCAGCAGTTGAAGAAGCTATATTGGATAGCAGCAGAAGCAACAAGAGGCTTGAGAGAACAACACATGTGCATTCTCTGTGGTTGTAGTAGAGAAGAATAGGATACATACTCTATTTCCGTTTCTATCCGTCTGTTTTGTTTCTCTCATACATACACATGAGACAAAAAGAATCTTTCTCACAAAAACAGTTAAAGTTACACGCATTGTACTGAAGAAGCATATTGAAAGCATAAAACATGCAGTCACACATACAGGCAAGCAGGACAGACATTCCAGGATGAACACAAAGGAATAAAATTAAATAATTTCGTATACATGTCTCAAAAATTGACAACTACTTTTCCAAACTCTTCATTTACTCACTGTAAGTGCATAGACACATACACACACACTTGCCTAAAGCAAAGAGACAAACATAATACATATGTTACAGAATACATTACATACACACACACACACATGCACAACCATAACTAGTTAATGGGACACAAACATTACAAATATGTATAAAGTAAGCCATGTATACATGGTTCAATGAACAAACAAAAAGAAGTAGTACTCAATAATTTCGGTTAGTTAAGAATTTAAAAGAAATTTTAAATGGTTTCTAGGTATTTAGGCCTCCACTGTCAGTTCAGGTCATGTGATCATTTTTGTTTATCATGGTAACATCATCTATTTTCTTCTTAACCCTCTCAGACCTAGGCCCCTGTATCTAACTTTACCCTCCACTTGAGATCCTGAACAAAAAAATAAACAGTTGCATATGCAGCTCAGGAGTAACAATTGCAGGCAAACTCATGGACAGAATCACAAAACAAAAAATCAGGAGAAAACAATAATAGGCCAATCTCTCAACTAGCATATTTGTTCATCCAAATTGCTACTTTCCTCATCACTTCCACCAGTTTGATTGTCCAAATCACTCTCATTGCCTGCATGAGAGTAAACTCTTCATTCGAAGAATTCAATATCATAAATAATTTTCTCAGCAGTAAAGTGTCTAGTCCTTCTGATTTAGCAAGCGAAATGCTGGGTTTATTACACACTTGTTCCATTACAAAAAAAAATTTTTAAATAATTTTTGGGGTTTTTTTTTTTTCAATTCATAGGCGCAGGAGTGGCTGTGTGGTAAGTAGCTTGCTTACCAACCACATGGTTCCGGGTTCAGTCCCACTGCGTGGCACCTTGGGCAAGTGTCTTCTACTATAGCCTCGGGCCGACCAAAGCCTTGTAAGTGGATTTGGTAGACGGAAACTGAAAGAAGCCTGTTGTATATATGTATATATATATGTATGTGTGTTTGTGTGTCTGTGTTTGTCCCTCCACCATCGCTTGACAACCGATGCTGGTGTGTTTATGTCCCCATAACTTAGCGGTTCGGAAAAAAGAGACCGATAGAATAAGTACTAGGCTTACAAAGAATAAGTCCTGGGGTCGATTTTCTCGACTAAAGGCGGTGCTCCAGCATGGCCGCAGTCAAATGACTGAAACAAGTAAAAGAGAAATTAAAAACAAAAGAAAACAGCTATGGGGGACACTGCTAACAAGGAGTCATAAAGATACTTGATTATAAAGCTGTAACATAATCAGTTGT
Organism: Octopus bimaculoides; assembly: GCF_046866305.1. Classification (NCBI taxonomy): domain Eukaryota; kingdom Metazoa; phylum Mollusca; class Cephalopoda; order Octopoda; family Octopodidae; genus Octopus; species Octopus bimaculoides. The sequence goes on along the minus strand of NC_142950.1, from coordinate 23,362,821 downwards.
CTATTTTTACTACTTCATCTTCATTTTCTATGCATGCTGTTCATTACCGTTTTATCAAGAATCTGGTAGAGATTACATTTAGGATATTCCCACTATCAGGAATATGGTGTGATAGGGTTAAGCCCACACGGTGCACACCGGATGTTGGCATCATTTTGTCAACATTCTGCAACATGATATAGTCAGTAATAACAGTACTTTACATTTGATGCTGCATGTGGTAGGGTAGACATGATGTTGACATCAATTAACCATTTGATCATCATTCTGTCAGTGTGGTATTTCAATGACAACAATTATCACATGGGGTAAATGATATGATGGTGTCAAACGCCAGTGTGGAATGGTGGCAGCTGATGAAGGAAATGTTCTCTATGTGACTTGTGTGTTTTCTGTACTTGTTTATCATTTTGTCTACGTTTTGTTTGCAATGTCCTGTACCCAGATATGCATCCATATTATACAGGTAGATGTAAGTATGTACATACATGTACGTATATATATGCATATACTCATTTATTATTTGTATTACAAATGAGCTCACCTAACCGACATGAGTATTCTGTTTATTTCTATAGGCATTAGAAGCTGTATACCCAGCCATTGTGTGGCGGTCAGTTTACCTTAGACAAAACCGTCCATACAAACTGAAATTCCAATGAAAATTTATTAGTGAGTACATTTAGCTCCTTTATACTGACAACTATTTACTTCCTAAATAGGAAAAACACACTTGGATATTTCTTTGAAGGATTTTCTGCTACCTGGAAGCACAGACTATCCAGTAAGCCAGCTCCTTCATAATGTGTATACGATGGAAAGAATATTTTTTCGACAACACCTGCAGAAATGATAAAATACCAAACCCAGACAATGACTTGAAGTGTTTATGCAAATCTCATTGCAATCGATCACAAAATCATCACCTTATGGGATTTGAGGAGGATCTAATCAATATGATTAGGAATATCAAATTAAAGAAAAATCCACTCCATAATAATAAACATATGAGGAAATTGGACAATCTGATTAAGCAACTTAAACAAGCATTAGGGAATCAAGTACAAAACTGGAAACTTGTACAATGTTAACATGATAATTTGAAATGAATTCTACAGTAATTAGAAGCAAGCATCTCTTTCTATTCTAAATAATATTAATTCTACAGGATTAGAAATTGTCAAAAGCCTTGGACTTGCTGATAACTCTGAACCTTATGTACTCATTGATACTCCAGATAAGCCTAAAGAACCATAATCCAAAGTTTGGAGATAAACCTATTGTCAGGCTTAGATAGGCAAATGCTCATCAAAGTCGGATACTGATAAATTGAGCAAGAAAACTTTACATAAAGTAATACCAATATTAAAATCTATAAGCAAACTTAGACTATGGTTGGATCTGATGAGGTTATAAATTGGTTTATTACATTTTCATGATAGCTTTCATCATCATCTCAAGCATTCTCTCATTTCATGCAGTGTCCCTCCCAATCAGTTGGAGGCCCTAGCTGTTAATTGGAAGGCATGGAGATCTATGTGTGATGCTGGAGTAGAGTGTTTTGAAATTGAACACAGGAGACTGCATGAAGAGAGGAGGAGGAGTCATCAATCCTCTGCAGCAGTTGTTCAGGGGTCACTTTCAGTAGCCTCAGAGCCACAGGATCTGCCAATCTCATATCAGTCTCGTCAGCCACATCTGCTCCTATGCGAAACAATGTATGGAGGAAGAGAAGGATGAATGTCTTGAATCAACGCTGTCATCACCTTTGATGGACTGTTGCGAGTAAGCAAGCACATCCATCAATCCATCTCCTCCACCCACTGAGAGGATCATGAGAGGAGAGTCCTTAGGCACCTCCTTCAATCAGAAGCAATTGTCATTAGACTTTCCAGTTGGCTTCTCAAGCATGACCAACCGAGACTATGGATGTTTTCCAACCATCTCATTTTTGGTTTCCCTAGGTCTCCTGTTGGTTGGCTCAGCTTAAAGAGTCTGTCTTGTGATTGTATTCACTGACGTTCTAATCACATGTCTGTAGTACTGGACCTGTGACCACTCAATTTTGAGAAGTAGTGGCTCAACCTGGAGAGACTCAATGAGTTCCAAGCTATACACCCTGTCAAGTAATGTTACTCCAGAGACCCTTCAGAAGAGCACCATTTTGGCCACTTGTATTCACAACCATACTCTTTCAGTCATTATCCAACATTCATGAACATAGATGAGGCTAGACATAACAACCAAATTAAAAATAGTGAGTATGGCTTTTTTCCTTTTCAAGGATTAAAAAATTGCAGCTGGTGCATTACTGTGCCAGCATCTGCATTTCTAGCATCCAATTCAGCTCTGTCCAAACCTTGTTAGTTAATAACATTATGCAAATTAAACCTATTTACCTATGTTCTAGTTTGTAGACAGTATAACTAGCTACAAGCTACTGACTGATACGTCCATGGACAAAACAAAAAAAAAAAGAGAAATGGATACTCTTTCTCTGATTAAGGTCTAGGGAGAGTAGAAACTAAGCTGTATTGATCCTACTTTATCTGCTGAGAGAAAAAAAAACCTGTAGTGTAACCACTTTATTTACTTTACACAGAGAAGTTAAAATTGTATGTTTATAAAAATGGCTTTACCTGTCAAAACATTTCAAATTATTCAAAAGCACTGCAGAGTGCATTCCTTCCTTTCTCACATCATCGGATTGACAAACAGCCCCTGGTGACTTCTTTTGCTAGCATTTTGTCCTTGCCATGAGAAAATACAAATGTGACTTTCCATTACCTTCTTTCAAGTACTTTTTACAAGACAACCATCTTGTTGGTTAGATTGATAACTTTGGTGCAAGCATGGTTGTGTGGTAAGAAACTTACTTTCCAACCACATGGTTCTGAGTTCAGACACCTTGGGCAAATGTCTTCTACTATAGCCTCAGGCTGACCAAGGCCTTGTGAGTGCATTTGGTAGACAGAAACTGAAATAAATCTGGTGTGTGTGTGTGTGTGTGTGTGTGTGTGTGTGTGTGTGTGCGCACATATTTGTGTCTGTGTTTGTACCCCACCACCACCTGACAACTGGTGTCAGTGTGTTTATGTCCCTGTAACTTAAAAATTCAGCAAAAGAGACCAATGAAATAAGTACAAGGCTTAAAAAAAATAAGTCCTTCGGTGGATTTGTCCAAACATGGCCACTGTCAAATGACTGAAAGAAGATAAAAGATATCTGGGCACTGAGAATACGAACAAATACAACAAAGCATTTGGTTCACCACTAAAAAGCGACAACATATACAGCTAGGAATTTAGTCTGAGGTTCTGACTGCAAAGTTGTTACTTTGAAGTGCATTACTAATTAATGAACCAAATTGTCTGCACATGTACTAATGAAATCTAATTTATATACATTATAAATCATTATAAGCTACAAATCTCTCCAAAGCAAAAGATGGAGAATCGGATCAATCTCACTTTTTTTTTTGCACACAACAGATAAAACCCTATGGTATAATCACTTTTTTTTTTTTATATAGCCAAGCTAAAATTGTATGCTTATCAAAAAGATTATATCTTTTGTTACAATTCAATTTATCCAGGAGTGCTGGGTGATGCCTTATGTATGTAGGTATGCACGCACGCACACATACATACACACACACAAATAATACACTTTGATAACGAAAGAGGAAGCAAGTAATCCAAATGTTCTATATTTTGTTCATATGTGTATTATAGATATTTGTTTCTTATTCCAGTTTGAAAATCTGTGATCATTCATCCTGAAAGACTGCAGAGCATGGAACTTGAGTAGTGGCTGAGTACTTAGTTTAATTAAGTGTGTGTGTGTGTGTGTGTGTGTGTATACATATACAGGTGTACACACACATATACACACACACACACACAAATATACATATGAAGGGACCATCCTGGCTTAAAACCTTTTGATGTCAGTAATGAATCCACCTTGTTACATTCAGGCTAAATTTTTTGTCTGACAATTAACTTCCACCTTTCCTCTACCTGTCTCAGAGGTCCTGCAGCATGCATGCACATATTATTTAGAATTAATGGATTTTATTTTTCCCTACTACAAAAGTTGCCAGCAAAGAAAATGCCAGGTAATTTACTTCAAGTAAAGTGTACAGCTACCACACACACACACTCACACACACTCACACACACACAACTTGTCATAAATCTACTTACTTTTTAAAATAGTGAAATACCACAGAGAGGTGATTAATTAAGATAATCCTAATCTTTAATCTTGTTATGAGGTCACAATACAGAGACAAATATGTACACATTTCACTCACACACATACATACATCCCATCAGAATCAGACTCAACAAAGCTAAATAGTGTCGCATTTTCTTTGGGGTTCAAACTCTATTATAAGTGAATACTCTGCTTACAATCTATCAATCTATTATTAATCTAGTTCTATATTTAGAAGTATGTTTCAGCAGGAGTTATATTGTAATTGTTGCTTAGCACCCAAGCATTCAACCTTGCCTTTTTGTGGGCATAGTCTATTCTGGAAGATATTCACCAATGTGTTTTTTTCTGCTTTAAGACGATAAAGTATGATTTGAAGTTGCAAATTTTCATTAAACTGAATGAACATGTTTGCAAGGGTTTTATTAATGCCATGTGAGAATTCGTTATGTTTTGTTTTCTTTTGCTTTTATTTTTATACTTATGTTCAGCCAGTGCCGATGGGCTGGCCCCTATGCAGATGACACGTAAAATACACCATTTCGAGCATGGCCGTTGATCGTTACCAACGTCACCTCCTTGGCACTTGTGCAAGTGGCACGTGAAAAGATATTCGAGTGAGATCATTGCCAGTGCCGATGGATTGGTTCCTGTGCAGGTGGCACGCAAAATACACCATTTCGAGCGTGGCCGTCACCAGTACCATCTGACTGGCCCTCATGCTGGTGGCACGTAAAACACCCACTACACTCTCGGAGTAGTTGGCGTTAGGAAGGGCATCCAGCTGTAGAAACTCTGCCAAATCAGATTGGAGCCTGGTGTCGCCTCCTGGTCCACCAGTCCTTAGTCAAATCGTCCAACCCATGCTAGCATCGAAAGCGGACGTTAAACAATGATGATGATGATGATGATGATTGATATGACTGATACAATTTCTTCAGTTTAGCTCACTAAGATTGATGAGATGGCTGTTCAGCTTGTTCCTCTAAAAGTGATGAGATTGATACAATTTATGTTTAGGTTAGCACTCTAAGATTGCTATGATTGATACAACTTATTTTCAGCCTGATCCTCTAAGATTAATAAACTGATAAAATTTATGTTCAGCTTGGCCTTCAAAGATTGACATGACTATCAATCATGACTTATGAACATCTGTAAGACAAATGTCTGTAGGAGAAATCTGGATGGAAGGGAACGATCAGGAATAGTGGTTTATGAGGGGACATGTTGGACAGTGAAACACGGAAGTGGTGTGACAGCAGGAGACGTAAATGAGTAGATGTGGTATGCAAGTAGCTATTTCATATGAGCAGATGCTGTTGTAGAAGCAAGTGACAAAAAAGAGGGAAACAGCACTATTTTGATCTAAGACTACTGAAATATGTACTACCAATAAACTGTCTGGGAATGGGAGATTCAATCACTGATACTCTTTGCTTACAACAACTGAGAATATTTAATGAAATAAATCTAACTCCAATAAGTTACTATTGATACAATTGCTATCAAGAATCAGTAAAGGTCATCTGGAAATCCAGAAGAATTGGAAAAGGTCATCAGGAATTGCTGAAATGTTTGTTAGATTTGTCTCAGATCAACATGATTTATACGAAACAATAAAGGTAAAAAGTAATGATTTACAAAATCTGAGGTTCACAACAATCAACCAGAATCTATTCTTTCTTGAGAACTATTCATTGAGATATGAAACGTATTTGAACACAAACACACACTCATTATCAATAGCACATACCCAATGTATGAGCTTTGTTTGTTCACCAGTACACTGTGGTTTAGCACAGTGGAGATGACTCCCTCCAAGCACTGGGTGTTAAAACATCTGAAAGGCGAGACAGCGCACCAGCAAGCAAACAAAACACATACATTGAGTATGTGTGATAAATAATATTCACAGCACTAGCACAGTTTCTAATTCATAATTAAACGAAAATATATCTATATATATAAAATCCTCTGTATGGGTGTGTGTGTGTGTGTTTCCTTTATGCACGGCTAAACCTCTGGATCAATCTGTACCAAATTTGGTATGAAGGTCTTTCATTACTCAGGAACAGTTCTGGGGGAGGGGGGGGTCAAATTTGGGCCCTTGTTCATATAAGGCGTCGCAGCCCCCTTCCCCCTATACAGCCCATCCGGGGGTTTTTTCCAGCGGTATAATACCAAATTTGGCATGAAGGTTTTTCATTACTCAGGGAAGGTTGTAGTGTATATATATATATATATATATATATATATACACACACACACACACACGTAGATATAAAGACACTATTTTTCCTGTTTATTTGTTGCTGTTTAGTTCCAACAAAAGCAAACCTATGATTAAAGGCATTTTAGCAATGGTCATATCATTTTTCACCTAGATAGTGAATTCTGCATTCAGGATCATAGCATCCAATGTTAAAAAAATAAAGCAGATATGTCTAACATTTCAAGCAGCCTCATACAAGCTTCTTTGTTCACTCATATTAATTATTTTTTTGCAGCTAGATGCACTTCTTAAAGATAATAGTTCTATCCAAGACAAACATGAGCAGCTAACCTTGACCAAGGTTAAGAAGCAATGCCTGTGCTAAAAAGCATGTTCAGGATTCAAACACAAGGGTTAACCAGTTTGTGAACATAGCAAACAGACCGAATGAAATATATTTGCCATGTACTTTAATTAATTTTGAAATATAATCAAGAGCTCAGAGAGATTGTGTAAAATATTTTTTTTCACTTAAACAATAAAGGAATTTGAGTGAAAGCATTCAACCAGTAGAGCATATTACTGGTACTTAATTTACTGAAGATAACACATAAAATGTATGGCTGGGTCTTGATCAAACAAGAAGCCTCTACATGGTGACTCAACCTGCCAGAAAGAGCAGCCAAATATCCCTCATTTCACACTCTACAACTTGAAAATGGTGGGATACAATGGACAACACAGTCCATTATACAAAAACATGGAATAGCTATGGATGAACAGCCTTTAACCTGACTAAACAAGAATAATGTACAATAGCTGAATTTGCTACAGAACTTTAAAACACCAAAAATTGTACTAGAAAGTATCCAGTCTGGGCTGCTACTCTCTCACAACCATTACCATTTTAATACAGAAAAGTTAGAAATAAAAAAAAAATTTAATTAAATGGGGGAATGTAGATGTTTTTAAAAAAGATCTAAATGGCTCTTGTAAAGAAAGCAGATTAAACATATATATCAACTAATTTTTTTTACAATCTTAATATTTAAAGTAATACAAAATATTGGGCTTACTACAAGAAAAAAGTTATTTTCTTTTAGTAATTTTTCCCACTCGTTTGTTAGTCTCAGATGTGCATATGATAATTTGTTCAGCGAGTATGTGTAACATGCCAGTCTCAGTTCGTAAGACTGGACACAAAGAAAAACTGTGCGATTATATACACACACACACACACAATATTTCTTCTAAGTCATTTTACTTTAATTAAATAAGAAAGAAAGCATGAAAGAGAAAATATGGAAATATTTTCTTAAATATCAAAATATTCTTGAGAAAAATTTTTGAACAGAATCTGACATGTCTCTTAGTGAACAGAAATTCTTTCAAAGAGCTTGAGACTGAATTCAATATTCAGTCAGATGAGTAAACACACTTATTGAATTCAGCAAACAAAATCTAATTTTATATGGTTGTTTCTTTTTTTGTTTTTATCTCACTAGACTAGACAAGAAAGAACGAAGAGGTTTTAACATCTTGAAAGGGGAAATCTGTAAAGCAAACATACTTTGTAATTGGCTGCACACAATAATCAGATTTAGAGTTTTAAGACATAAATGGGATATAAACTTGAAGCTGTTTCCATGAAGTATTCAATAAAAAATTAAATATTAAAAATATTTTTAACAGTGATGTTGGCTCTAATTGAAAAGACTTATTAGTCAAGGACATTGAAACCATGATTACCTTGCCTTATTCTTGAGGAATGATAAACCTTGGACTACATTGTTCAATATGTCCTTTTCTTTAAGATTGTAGGGTATGACTTGAGGGGATTTTGGCTATTTCACATATAAAAGTTCCCAAGTTGTTTTGGCTCAACAGTGGTTATAAAGTTACAATGTTAGTCAATGAAGTACAGGACGAGTCAACACAGGGAACTTAGTTAGATAGAAATAGCAGTTACATCTCCTTCAAATCACATCCTATCTTTAAAAAAAAATGGAAGAGCCCACTGGACATTGTTGTAATAAATATAAAGAGGTGGAGTGGTCATAGCCAGAATACCTGATCATAACTAAACAGCAATGATAAAATCTTGATGCAGTCATCCAACTTGATGCCTGGATATCCTTCAAATGCTATCTTGCTATCTTAATAAAGATCATATTGGATGATACCATCTTAGATACAATAGGTTGTCAAAAATGATAGGTTACTTGCAACCGGAACACCTTTTATTATAAGATCAGCTCAATCAAGCTGACCTGTGGCTCAATAACAACTGATTTGATCTCCATTTAACCACAATATTAAAATAACACAATATCAATAGATATTAAACACTTCAGTAGTTCATTCAAAAATCCCCATCAAATTCACTAAATTTTCAGATCTAATCCATCCATGCTAACATGAGCCCGAAACAATGTTGTTACAAACCAAATTTCTTACCTACACAGTTATGCCTGTGTCCCAAATAATTGGTCGTAGATGAGGAATTTGAGAAATAAACTATATTCAACTGAAAATCAAAATAATTGATAAATCTGTAAAACAAAAACAAAAAAAAGCTATTTTTAAGTAAAATAAAACATTGTTTAACTTCAGGTCAGTCCTGAATTAGTAGACTTAAAACCAAAGACATTACAGTCTTTTGTATATGTAGAATCTACATTGTACAATGTGTCCTTCCATTTCAAAGAGGAGTAAGTGTGGCTTGAGGAGCACTTTGCTGCAATTTCTAGAAGGTTGCAGTATGCTAACATTAATGAAATTGAAACAGTTTGGACATACATTGTGAAGCAGACTCTACAGTTTATTGCAATTTTTAGAAGGTAGGCGAAACCCGAAGAGATATACAACACAATGAAAAGCAGGATGATCAGTAACAAGAGAACTTCTAGAATTTTACATTAATAACTGAGGAATTCTTATGGCAATCCACAAGCTTTGTGGTTAAGAAATTTTAGACTGTATAGCAGATACACCTAAGTAATTAATCCTAGAAAACTGACTAGAAAGAAATTACAAAAGAATGATTTATTAGTGGAGCAGGTTACACAGGGAAGAGTTTCTTCTTACTATGTTGTTCTTGTTAGTTATCTCCCAAGTCATACCCCCTCCAACAGACCTATTATCAAAGGTATTCCAGCTATAACCATACCATTATTTCACAGAACAGGGACTATATTATCCAGTGTGTGCTGAAACAACAGATTTTAATTTCAGCAAAGAACCCTCATTTAATGTCATTCACTGAAGTGTTTGTTGTAGTCGTCATTTACCCCCAGTGGTCAACCCGGATTCATCACTAGTATTCCAGTTGTGATGTTACTTGTCTTTTTAGAGGTAACTAGGAATAACTTATCAAATATGTCTTTCTTTAAGATGATGGAGCAGAATTTAAAGGAAACAGTAGCTTCCTCATTAACATCTTTTTTTTATATGATAATCGAAAGAGATGGTGAAGTATAAGCCATGATCCTAGTTCATCACACTCTCAGAAAGCAGGAGCTGGCATACAAATATTTTACAAGCTGATTACAGTTTCTGAATCATTGACAAAAGCATGAAGCGGCTGCACTTTAATCCTTCATGACCATATTTCTTATGAAATACACTGAATGAAGGCGCAATGGCCCAGTGGTTAGGGCAGCGGACTCGCGGTCATAGGATCGCGGTTTCGATTCCCAGACCGGGCGTTGTGAGTGTTTATTGAGCGAAAACACCTAAAGCTCCACGAGGCTCCGGCAGGGGATGGTGGCGAACCCTGCTGTACTCTTTCACTACAACTTTCTCTCACTCTTTCTTCCTGTTTTTGTTGTGCCTGTAATTCAAAGGGTCAGCCTTGTCACAGTCTGTGCCACGCTGAATCTCCCCGAGAACTACGTTAAGGGTACACGTGTCTGTGGAGTGCTCAGCCACTTGCACGTTAATTTCACAAGCAGGCTGTTCCGTTGATCGGATCAACTGGAATCCTTGTTGTCGTAACCGACGGAGTGCCAACACTAAATGGTTCAATAAATTTTCAAAGTAATCAAGAATTTGGTGGAAATTGTAAAATAACTTAGTTTTCATAAAGATAGTTTCTGAAATGCAACTGAAAGGAAGATTTTATATAAAATCATTTTGGACGTTTCCCCACCCCATCCCCATTTCAATGGAAGTTTTGTATCATGGAACTAGTTGAGGGGGGGGGGTCAGATAATGGTCTTAATGGCTTAAACCAGGTCAAGTACAAGTATCATTTTTACAGTCTGAATACAAATGTAACTGTCTACTGTCTTAGTTGGAAATTAAATAAGATATGAATAATTAAAGCTAGAATGCAACGATGATTCATTAATTAAATCTGCAATTAAACAGTGAGTTTTAAAAAAGTATTGACATACAGATCACAATGGAATTTTCTTCTTAATAAAATAATAGCAATTTTTATTTTTATTTTACCAAAGAGGCTGACACCAGATTCTTGTATTATTTTAACAATAAATAAATATGAATTAAAAACAAAAAGAGGATTTCAGATGAGAAATTTTTGGAGCCTTGAGAAATCTAAAGTTAAGCTGGAATAGAATAAAATTAAAGATGAACACACTAGACATATAACTAAATATAATTATAATATAGATAAAATACTTTAGGAGAAGCAGATCATATTTTCACTGGAACAGAAGAAAAATTAAAACAAAAAACAAAGATTAAAAAAAAAAACACATAAAACATACAATCTGAGCATGTACAATATTCCATGTCAACATACACAATGGACTAAAATTAGGAAGCTACAGATTTTCATTTTCCATGCACTAAAATATATTTAAGCTAGATCCAATAAATATACAATATACTGCTAAAACAATGATTAAAAACAACTAATAACCAGCACATCCAATGATTAAGAACAACTAATAGCCAGCACATCCAATGGGTCATGATTAAAAGGAAATATATATTGAAGAAATCTTAAGAAATATGCATGTGTGCAAGCACCACATTCAAAGTTAAGGTCACACATACATAGTATTACTCATGACACAATGAAACATATCTGTTGAGGGGGAACATGTCTGAAGGGAGCATTCTGCATAGTAAATACGAACATACTATGGTCTTATGTATGTAATACAGTGAGTTCAAAAGCTTCAATTAGCAGTAATCGCCCATGCAATTAATTAGTAAATTAAAAACTCAAGCAAAAGAGAATTCCAATAAGATCAGTTGATGCATTTTGGAGTGAATCTGTGAATCATTAGCAATTTCTTTTTATTTATTATTTTTTTTTTTAGTTTAATCACATACTCTCAATAATCAAAAGTAAGAATTCCCATATATCACTTGCCTTCCAATTAATTAACAGTAAAATGCAAGAATTGTAGCTAAAAGTAAAGAGAAAGATCTACAATGAAACAGGTTTAATTATAAAAGCAAGTCCCTCGCTAAGAGCAATTAAGAAGAAGAATTCGACTTAATTATTGTATATCTATGACATAAAACAAAAATTTCACTTGGCATTTGATAAGATGCTTATTTGCAATTTCATGGTTCAGGATTCAATCCTCTGCATGGCAGAGGATATTACCAATAAGTTCTACTAAACCCAAACCTATGAGAGTAATTGGGTGGAGAGAAACTGTGGAACTCCATAAGATATATTTGTTCTGGAGTAGCTGACTTAATCCATTGCCCAGTTTAATATGACCAGCACATTAGCTTTTAGATGTCTTCAGCAGAGTCTAATCTATAGCAAGAATTTGGACCAGGTCTCTAGTATAAAAATGTCAAAATCTTTCTTCCTTTCCTCACACCAGATTTGGAATGCCTGTAAAATATATAGATATTCCTTCTTCTGCTTAAGCTACAAAAATAATTAAGAAAGTATATTTTTTTATAGCTCAGTCAGGATAAAAAGTGTAGTCCACCCCACCTTTTTTTTTAATGTTCTCTGAAACCAGTTGGTGAAAAGCTGGATGAGTGATGTGAATGCTGATATCTTCCAGCCAGAAATCTGGTCCCAAAGCCTGCAAAAAAAGTAGATTCTGCTGGAGATATACAAAGGCCACTTAAAGGCCCTTGGATAAACTATGCCAGGCTTATCCTTTCCGGTGCCACTTAAAAAGCACCCATGCTGGTGTTACATAAATGCACTCATGCTGGTGGCATGTAAAGAGCACCCAGCACACTTTAAGTGGTTGGCATTGGGGAGGGCATCCAGCCATAGAAACCATGCCACAACAGACAGTTGAAGTCTGGACAGCTCCCTGCTAGCCAGCTCCATGTCAAACCGTCAAATCCATGCCAACATAGAAAGCGGATGTTAAATGATGAAGTAGACTTCCTTGATGGTTTGTCTACAGAAAAAGCCATTAACCCTTTAGCATTCAGATTATTCTGGAAAATGCCATGCTCAATTTATTCATAAATAATCTTGTAGCTTCAAGACTTTGATGAGATGACAGTTTATTTCTAAAATGACAATGCAGGGTAGGTGTAAAGAAGACAGATCTGGTTACTTGAAACTAGAACAGAATATTTTGGCCTAATATGGCCAGTTTAAATGCTAAAGGGTTAGATGAGGTGATATTTACTGGCACGTTTTCCAATCCACTTCCACCTGAGACCAAATAATCTATATTTTTTCTCAAGTTCTTTGTCCCCTATTTAATTGAAATATATAATGTTTACAGTTTATATGAACAGTAACTATAGCTATTTACTTCAGTTTTGGATAGTTCTTTCAAGTGTTACATCTCATCACATTTCCTTCAAAAACGCTAGATATGATTGTTGATTGTCTTTTTAAGTACAAAATTATTTCATCACAGTAAGAGAGATAAACAAAACACCATTTCCTGTTACACCTTTCTCTCTCTATGTATATGTGTGTGCGTATATATATATATATATATATATATATATATATATATATGTATGTATGTATGTATATATATATATATATATATACATATGTATGCATATATATATATACACACACACACACACACACACACACACTTGAAATTTACGGAAAGATGGAAGACAATATATTTATATATGTGTGTATAAATACATGTGTGTGTGTGTATATGTATACATATATGTGTGTGTGTGCATCTGTGTACATACACGTATGCATATATATGTATATATGTACATGTATGCATATATATATATATATATATGTATGCATATACACATACGTATATATATATATATATATATATATATAAATATATATATATATATTCATAAATGAATAATACATAGTCTATTGACTGTTTTTTACCCTCGCTAGACCACTGGTGGTAAATAAAATTTCAAAAATTTTTTTGCTACCCTGTATTTTATTAATAATAATAAAAAATTTAAAAAAAAAATATATATATATATATATATATATATATATACACACACACACATATGTGTGTGTGTGCATGTATTGCCAGTAGTTCATATATTCGAAAAAGAAACACACTAGATCAGTAATATGGTTTTTAAGAAGTTAAAATTGCTTAGCAGTATAGGCGGTTCATCTAACTCAGATGGCTGAAGGTACATAGCCTCTCTAGAACTGGAGGAAAAAATATTTAAGGTCAGTTGGCTTTGTAAACAAAAAATTATATATATATATGTACATACACACACACACACACACATACACACACACATACACACACACACACACACACATATATATATATATATATAGATCCTTCCAAGGATCAGCTCTCAGCCCTGTCTTGTTCATCATAGTCCTCCAGGAATTCAAGACAGGTTGCTCCTGGGAGCTCCTCTATGCTGATGACCTTGCTCTCATACCAGAATCAATACCAGAAATTTCAGGTGAGAGGGAACACTGACGGGGTCGGGGGCGTAGGAATACTTCTAGCGGAGAAATGGGTGGATAAGGTAATCGAGGTTGTTAGAGTAAGTGACAGAGTACTTAAGATCAGACTAGTGCTTCATCATAGATTAGCTACTGTCATCTCAGCCTATGCACCTCAACCGGGGCTACCAGATGGTCTGAAAGACCAATTCTATGACACCCTCTTGCAAACTACCTCGTCGACGAGTGACAGGGACCTTCTCTTTGTGGCTGGAGACTTCAACGGTCATGTCGGACGTCGTGCTGGAGGCTTCCATGGCATACATGGAGGCTATGGCTTCGGTTCCCGCAACGAGGAGGGAACCAGACTGCTGGAGTTCTGTGATGCAACCGATCTTATGGTCTGCAATACCAACTTCAGGAAACCTGCCAGTCACCTAGTCACCTACCGCTCCGGCAGACACTCTAGCCAAATCGACTACATCCTCACCAGAAATAGGGAAAGAGGGCGGCTTATAAATGCCAAAACCTACCCTGGCGAAGAATGTACCCCACAACATAGATTAGTAGTTAGCAACTTTGGGATCAAGGCAAAATGGGTGCCCAGAATTAGACAGGCTTGGAGGAGAAGGGTGTGGAAGCTTAAAGACCCTGCAAACGGACAGAGACTTAGAGACAAGTTACTTGAAGCATTTAACGAAATAGAAGGGGATATAGCATCATACAACGTGGAAGACAATTGGAGATTTCTGCAGGACAACCTGTTGAAAGCCACCGACCAGATTTGTGGGTGGTGTAAGGTCCCCTCCCGACCCAGAGTAACGTGGTGGTGGAACAAGGAGGTAGACAGGGCTATTAGACAAAAGAAACAGGCTTGGAAGGACTGGAAGAACGGTGGTAGCAGGGAATTGTACCAATGTGCCAGAAGGGAGGCTAGGCGACAGGTTTATTTAGCCAGAGGGGAAGCAGATAAGGAAAGATTTGCCAATGTTCTGCGCCGTGAGGACCAAAGACTCGAGGTATTTCGTGTTGCAAGACAGTGTAGGAGAGAGAATAGTGATGTTGTAGGAGAGAAATGTGTTCGCATGGATGATGGTACGCTTGCATTAAATGAGGATGCAAAGAAAGAGGTCTGGAGATGCCACTACGATAGATTGCTTAATAAAGAGAATGAATGGGAGAAAGAGAGCCTGCCGTATGTCGACCCAATAGAGGGACCAGCTATCCGAGTTGATAGTACCAGGGTAGATAAAGCAATTAAGAGTATGAAGACCGGGAAAGCCCCCGGCCCATCAGGAATCACTGCAGAGATGCTCAAAATATCTGGCAGTGTTGGCTATAGCCTAGTCACCCGTATTACGAACCAGGTGATACACGAAGGAGTCATACCCAATGACTGGTGTAGCAGCATCATAGTCAACTGCTACAAAGGTAGAGGTGACGCTTTAGATACAAATAATTACAGAGGCATCAAGCTGTTAGATCAGGTTATGAAAGTTACAGAGAGGGTCATAGCCCAACTAATTAGGGAGCGAATCAATTTAGATGAGATGCAGTTTGGGTTCGTGCCAGGTAAAAGCACTACTGATGCCTTATTTCTAGTGAGACAGTTGCAGGAGAAATACCTAGCTAAGGATAAACCTCTGTACCTGGCTTTCGTTGACATGGAGAAAGCCTTTGACAGGGTCAATGAGGAAACTTGGGATAGAAGAATGGTTAGTGAGAGCTGTGCGAGCCATGTACAGAGATGCTGCCAGTAAGGTGAGGGTTGGAAATGAGTACAACAATGAATTCCGGGTAGAGGTAGGGGTCCACCAAGGTTCCGTCCTCAGCCCCCTCTTATTTATCATAGTCCTCCAGGCAATCACAGAGGAGTTCAAGACAGGTTGCCCCTGGGAGCTCCTCTATGCTGATGACCTTGCCCTAATTGCGGAGTCACTATCAGAACTAGAGGAGAAGTTTCAGGTGTGGAAGCAAGGTCTAGAATTGAAGGGCCTTAGAGTCAACCTAGCTAAAACCAAAATCCTAATAAGTAGGAAGGTAGATAAAACACAAACCCCTTCAGCTAGATGGCCCTGCTCAGTATGTAGAAAAGGAGTAGGTAGTAACTCTATAAGATGTACCCGGTGCAAGCTATGGACACATAAGAGGTGCAGCAACATCAAAGGCAGGTTAACTAGCAAGTTAGTTTTTGTTTGTGGCAGATGTTCAGGTGCAATAAAGACTGTAAACAAACAGGAAACAACTTCTATCTCATTCCAGGGTGAAAAACTAGAGGTAGTCGATAGCTTCCGCTATCTGGGCGACCAAGTTAGTAGTGGGGGTGGGTGCGCTGAAAGTGTAGCTGCGAGAATAAGAATAGCCTGGGCAAAGTTTAGAGAGCTCTTACCCCTGCTGGCGACAAAGGGACTCTCACTCAGAGTAAAAGGCAGACTGTATGACGCATGCGTACGAACAACCATGCTACATGGCAGTGAAACATGGGCTGTAACTGCTGAGGACATACGTAAGCTCGCAAGGAATGAAGCCAGTATGCTCCGTTGGATGTGTAATGTCAATGTGAATACCCGTCAGAGTGTAAGTATCTTGAGAGAAAAGCTGAACATTAGAAGCATCAGTTGTGGCGTGCAAGAGAGACGATTGCGCTGGTATGGACATGTGGTGAGAATGGATGAGGATAGCTGCGTGAAAAAGTGCCACACCCTAACAGTTGAGGGAACCCGTGGAAGAGGTAGGCCCAGGAAGACCTGGGCTGAGGTGGTGAGGCAAGACCTACGTACATTGGGCCTCACCGAGGCGATGACTACTGACCGAGACCTTTGGAAATGTGCTGTGCGTGAGAAGACCCAGCAAGCCAAGTAAGATCGTTGCCAGTGCCCCTGGACTGGTTCTTGTGCGGGTGGCACACATGAGATGCACCATTTTGAGCGTGGCCGTTGCCAGTACCGCCTGACTGGCTCCCGTAGGATTTTCGAGCGAGATCGTTGCCAGTGCCCCTGGACTGGCTTGTGCGGGTGGCACATAAAAGACACCATTTCGAGCGTGGCCGTTTTTGTGCGGGTGACACGTAAAAGCACCCACTACACTCTCTGAGTGGTTGGCGTTAGGAAGGGCATCCAGCTGTAGAAACTCTGCCAAATCAGACTGGAGCCTGGTGTTGCCATCCGGTTTCACCAGTCCTCAGTCAAATCGTCCAACCCATGCTAGCATGGAAAGCGGACGTTAAACGATGATGATGATGATGATGAAGCAAGGTTTAGAATTAAAGGGCCTTAGAGTCAATGTTGCAAAAACCAAAGTCCTAGTAAGTAAGAAGGCGAACACATCACAAACCCCTTCAGATAGATGGCCCGGCTTAATTTGTGGAAAAGGTGTAGGTAGAAACTCCATAAGATGTACCCAGTGTAAGCTATGGACACATAAGAGGTGCAGCAATATCAAAGGAAGGCCAACTAGGAAGATAGTTTTTGTATGTGGCAGATGCTCAGGAGCAATAAACACTGCAGTTGCTCAGAAAACTGATTCTATCACATGCCAGGTGGAGAAACTAGAAGTAGTTGATAGCTTCCGCTACCTAGGAGACCAAGTCAGTAATGAGGGTGGATACTCAGAGAGCATTGCCACTAGAATAAGAATAGCCTGGGCAAAGTTCAGAAAGCTCCTACCTCTACTGGTGACAAAGGCCTCTCACTCAGAGTGAAAGGTAGATTGTACGAAGCATTTGTGCGAACTGCCATGCTTCACAGCAGTGAAACATGAGCCGTGACTGCTGAAGACATGCGTAGGCTCGAAAGAAATGAAGCTAGTATGATTCGCTGGATGTATGATTCGCACACATGACAGAGTGTAAGCACCGTGAGAATAATGTTGGTGTGCAAGAGAGACAACTGCACTGGTATGGCCATTGGCTATGTATGGATGTAGAGTGCTGTGTGAAGAAGTGTCATTCCCAAACAGTGGAAGGAGCCCATGGGAGAGGGGGACCCAGGAAGACATGGGATGAGGTGGTGAAGCATGACCTTCGAACGTTGGGCCTCACGGAGTCAATGACAAAAGACTGAGACCTCTGGAGACATGCTGTGACTGAGAAGACCTGGTAAGTATAGTGAGATCCCAGCCATAGCCTACACCAGTGCCACATAACCAGCCCACTTAAAAAAGTATCTTTGGATCATCAGGTGACATGCCATGCTTGAGGAGACCTATTGAGTCAAGTAAATCAAAATCAAATCAAATGGAAATTGTAGTTGTGGCTGATACCGGTGCTGTCTGATTGACTCCACGTGCTGGTGTCACATAAAAAGCACCATCCAAACATGATCGATGCCAGCCCCCTTGCTCTGATTGGCTCCTGTGCTGGTGGCACATAAAAAGCACCATCCAAACATGGACAATACCAGTGCCGCCTGACTGGCTCCCATGCCGGTGGCACGTAAAACGCACCCACTACACTCTCAGAGTGGTTGGTGTTAGGAAGGGCATCCAGCTGTAGAAACATTGCCAGATCAGATTGGAGCCTGGTGCAGCCTTCTGATTTGCCAGTTCCCAGTCAAACCGTCCAACCCATGCCAGCATGGAAAACGGACGTTAAACGGTGATGATGATGATGATATATATATATATACATACACACACACACATATACACACACACACACATACACACACATATATTTGCTTCCGAACCACACGGTTCAATCCCACTGTGTGGCACCTTGGGCAAGTGTCTTCTACTATAGCCTTGGGCCAACCAAAGCATTGTGAGTGGATTTGGTAGATGGAAAACTGTAACAAGCTGTTTTATATATATATGTGTGTGTGTGTTGTGTATTTGTGTGTCTATGTTTGTCCCCCCCTCCATCGCTTGACAACTGATGTTGATGTGTTTACATCTCTGTAACTTAACAGTTCAGCAAAAGAGGACAATAGAATAAGTACTAGGCTTGCAAAGAATAAGTCTGATGGTTGATTTATTTGACTAAAGGTGGTGCTCCAGTATAGTCACAGTCAAATGACTGAAACAAGTAAAAGAAAGAATATATACATATATAAAAGGCAATTTTTTTAAAAGTTTAAATTATGAAGTTTAGTACCTGCAATTTATATCCAATAGTAAAATATACCATCAGCAGAAGCCTGGTGGATCCACAAATGAATTTTTTTTTAAATATATGAAAAATTATGTGTCTATACATCAGAACCATACATTGTTGAAGTCATTGAAAAACCATGTCATGTAGTTTGCAAAGCAGCATTTGTGCAGTCTTGGTTTCCTTCAAAAGTACCAGTGTCTATTCTTCAACCTGTCAGACAAGCAAAACCCAGATTAGTGGGTTTCAACCTGTAACAACATAATGTTAACGGAGGTGTTGCTATGGCTAATGATTCACTGTTTATATAACAAAATCACTAAGCTGACAAAAATTTGCTTTACATATATGTGTGTGTGTGTATGAGTGTGTGTGTGTGTGTGTGTGTGTGTGTGTGTGTGTGTGTGTGTGTGTGTGTGTGTGTGTGTGTGTGTATATATATATATATCATCATCGTTTAACATCTGCTTTCCAAGCTAGCATGGGTTGGATGATTTGACTGAGGACTGGTGAACCAGATAGCTACACCAGGCTCCAATCTGATTTGGCAGAGTTTTTACAGCTGGATGACCTTCCTAACGCCAACCACTCCGAGAGTGTAGTGGGTGCTTTTACGTGCCACTGGCACGAGGGCCAGTCAGGCAGTATATATATATGTATGTATGTATGTTGGTAATTTCATAATTTTGTTAAACCGAAAAATAAAAAATAGGACTGCAGCTGGAAGTGTTCAGGTAACACTGAGACAAAAAGGAAAAACAAATTGAAGGGCATAACGAATAAATGCTCTAATCGGTCAAAAGTAACTTTATAACATTCCCATATTATCACAATATCAAACAAATATATATTAAAAACATCAGAGCATGTATTATCAGGGTATATATTACACACACATTTAGGTATGGTGATGCAAAGAAAAAAAATAGAACTCAAAATATAACTATATGTATATTTTTATTGATATTTAGCAGAGGCAACACGACTCACAAGGGCTGAGAGTTTCGTGCATTGGCACTTGACAAGTTTTTTAAGTGCAATGCACAAAACTCTCAGCCCTTGAGTCACTCTGTTGCTTCTGCTACACACACACACACACACACACACACATATATATATATTAATATGTATGCACACAACAGAACAAAAGAATAGATAGGCAGTCAACAAGTATTAAGTCAATGTGTAACATATTTATGCATATACAAATGTAATGAACTTTTCACATCCCAGACTCTACTTGACTTCCTGCTATATATATATATATATATATATATATATATATATATATATATATATATTAAATCTCTGAACGAGGTATTAACAGTAACTGCACGATAAAGTGAAGTATATTTGCCACTTAAATGTGGCTGACCCCGAGGGGTAGATGTTACTGTTGCTTTTAGCAAATACAGACAGGACACAGAAGTGTGTCGATAGCCAGCTGGAGGAGATGTCCTCCTGGGGCTAAAAGCAACAGTAACATCCACCCATCGGGGTCAGCCACATTTAAGTGGCAAATATACTTCACTATATATATATATATATATATATATATATATATATATATATATATATATATATATATATATTAATGCCAGGGTATCCATGAACATTTTAACCTACTTTCCTTGGGGCGCATTTTTTTCCATTTCAAAGTGTAGTGTGATGGAATCTGTGGATACAGCAAGGTTTGAGCGAATGGATCCACTTGACAAAGCTTGAAGAATGCAGTGAGTGTGCTATCCCTTGGTTCCTCCGCCAACAGAGAAGCATTTGCATCGGTGCACTGCAAGCTGTTGAATGGCAGGGTGTCGTTGGTGAAGTGGTTATTAGTAGGAGTGGTAGAGTGTTTCTGACTAATATGTATGTACGCATGTATATATGAGGTAATAGTTTCACTATAATAGTGAAAGTATTAAACTGAAAGTATCTCAAATTGCAATAGAGAGATATTATTGTTTCACATTTGACATGTAATACTGAAATAGTGTAAAGTGTAAGAGATAAGAGATTACTGCGGTCTCGCATTAGGCAAGAAGTTTGGCTCATGACGTTGCACGGACCATAAGTAAGGCATGTGTAAAATTTGAATGAAATCAGTTGGGTAGTTGTCGAGTTTTAGGGATTCAGACAGACAGACAGACAGACAGGCAGACAGAGACACACACACACATTCTCATCTTGATATATATATATATATATATATATATATATATATATATATATATATATGAGATAATAGTTTCACTTTAATAGTTTCAGTATTAAAGTGAAAGTATTAAAGCGAAAATATCTAACATGACAAGAGAGAAATGTTATTGTTTCACTTTTGACACGTAATACTGCAATAGTGGTGGAGATGTGATATTGCACTGGGCTCGCACTAGGCAAGAAGTTAAAAATGTTTTTGGCCTAAAACACCACATGGACACTATGTAAGGCATGTGTAAAATTTGAATGGAATTGGTTGTGTAGTTCTCTAGTTTTAGGGATTCACACAGACAGAGAGACACACAGACAGAGAGACACACAGACAGAGAGACACACAGACAGAGAGACACATAGACAGAGAGACACACAGACAGAGAGACACACAGACAGAGAGACACACAGACAAAGAGACACACAGACAAAGAGACACACATTCTCATCTTTATATATATAGATATATATATCCCTTTACGTATATTGGCATTTCCCTTCAGTATGTTATATAAGTATAAATATGTTATAAGCTGACTTGATACCTGTTGATTGCCTGTTTATGCTTTTGTTCTCTTATACATATACCAACTCGATAGATATGTTGCCCACAATCAATCTTCATTTAGGCAGACATCACGCACCTTCATGTAAAGCTGGAGCTTAGGTGCAAATTCTGTCTGAGTACTCAGTGTATGAACTTTAGTATATCACTTGAAATCTTATAACCCACAACTTTATATATAAGGTTTGATTACATATACCAAAAAATATACAGCGCTCAATACCAAAATGTAGAAAAGTTTATATGCATATAAAGCAAACATTAATTGCATGTGTATAAAACAATAATATTTGTATTGCTTTAAGCATATGCATATTCTTTTATTCTTTTACTAGTTTTATTCATTTGACTGTAGTCATGCTGGAGCACCACCTTTCAGTTGAAATAATCAACTCCAGCACTTATTCTTTGTAAGCCTGGAACTTATTCTATCAGTCCCTTTTCCCAATCTGCTAAGTTTTGAGGATGTTAACACACCAGCATTGTTTGTCAGGCACTGGAGAGGGGGGGGGGGACAAACAGAGGCACAAAGACACACACTCATAAATATATATACACACGCACATACGACAGGTTTCTTTCAGTTTCTCTCTACCAAATCCACTCACAAGGCTTTGGTTGACCCGAGGCTACAGTAGAAGACACTTTCCCAAGATGCCACGCAGTGGGACTGAACTCAGAACCATGTGGTTGGGAAGCAAACTTCTTACCACAGAGCCACACCTGTAGAGTCAACAGATGAGATCCAAAGATATCAATATAGAAAACACTTCTCCCCTTAGTTTTCTGTGTCTTTGTACTCTCTGTAAATCTGTGTAAAACATAAATATCTATACATTTACACATGAATGTTCATCATCTGAGTATCTACAGTCTTTGTCTGTCTCTCTATTTACATGTATATATGTACAGTTGTATATTTTATATATCTAGCCTAAGCAGTTTTATTTCTTTATCTGCACCATTATCTGCATGTATATATATATATATATATATATATATATATATATATATTCCAGCATGCCCGCAGTCAAATGACTGAAACAAGTAAAAGAATAAAAGTATACACACACACACACACACACACACACACACACACACACACACACACACACACACACACACACACACACACACACACACACATTTGGCAGGCATAGTTGTGAGCTATAGAGTTTGCTTTGGTGCAACATGATCACAAGTTCTAACTCTCTGTGCAGCACCTTAGACAAATGCCAACTAATGCCTTGCAAATGAAACTGATAATAGAAAACTGTATGGTAACTCGTCATACATATATCATCAATCATCATCATCATCATCATTGTCGCCATTTAATGTCTGCCTTCCATGCTAGCATGATAAACGCCATGATTGACTGCTAAATCCACAAGTTTTTCTTTTATTCTTTCTCTGTTTATTTCCTCATGTTCCTTTCTGCTGAAGAGCTTCAGCTCGAAACATAAAAAACTTTCTCACCTTCTCGAGCATCAAACTAACACACCTGTTAATCTTCGTCTTTTGTTTTTCTGTAAATTTCAACTATATATATATATATATATATATATATATATATTCTTTGTGATATAATACTTGGGAAAGAATATATTTGCGGCTGAAAATAGCTTTATACCATCCTGTCTATCAATTATATACCAATATAATGATGCAACGACTATAAAGCTTGAAACACATGTACCGCGGAATCCTTTGTGTTCTGTTTTTATTTTTACGTTTTTAATTTATTTATATATATATATATATATATATATATATATATATATATATATAAATATTATATACACACATACATTTATACACACACACACAAATAGATATGCGTATATAGGAGGGTATGTATGTAAAAGTGAGTCAGTGACTGTGCATGAGTTTGTATGAATGTTTACATTCAGCACTTCATGTGGAAACTAAAAACAAAAATCAGTGATGCTTCTTGACATTCTGTCAAAAAACTGTCCTCTACCTCTGCACTTTCTCTGACAAGCAGAATAAATAATGTCTTACTTGAAATGCAGGTAAGGGTTGGCAACAGAAAGGGCATCTAGCCATAAAACTATGCCTTGATATGCATTTCGCCAACCCATGTTAGCATGGCAAAACAAATGTGAAATGAATGAACAGACAGGTGTAGGCATGGCTGTGTGGTAAGAAGTTTGTTTCCCAATCACATGGTTCTAGGTTCAATCTTACTATGTGGCACCTTGGGCAAGTGTCTTCAATAGCCTCTGGCTAACCACAGCCTTGTGAGTGGATTTGATAGATGGAAAGTGAAAAAAGCCAGTCGATGGCACCTGTGCCCTGGCACCTGTGCCCTGGCACTTGTGCCGGTGGCATGTGTAAAGACATTCGAGCGAGATCGTTGCCAGTGCCGCTGGACTGGCTCTCGTGCAGGTGGCACATAAAAGACACCATTTCAAGCGTGGCCATTGCCAGTACCGCCTGACTGGCCTTCATGCCGGTGGCACGTAAAAGCACCCACTACACTCTCGGAATGGTTGGCGTTAGGAAGGGCATCGAGCTGTAGAAACTCTGCCAAATCAGATTGGAGCCTGGTGAAGCCACCTGGTTCACCAGTCATCAGTCAAATCGTCCAACCCTAGCATAGAAAGCGGACGTTAAACGATGATGATGATGACGACGATGATATATATATAAATGTATGTATATATATTATATATATATGTGTGTCTTTGTGGCTGTTTGCCCACCACCATCACTTGATGACCAGTCTTGGTGTGTTTACATCCCCATAACTTAGCAATTCAGCAAAATGGAATAATAGAATAAGGACAAAACTTAGAAATAAAATAAGTACTGAGGTTGATTCATTCAACTAAAATTCCTCAAGGTAGTGCCCCAGCATGGCCGCAGCCTAACAACTGAGACAAGTAAAAGATAAAAGATATATAGATATATGATATATATATATATATATATATGATATATATGTATATCTATATAGATATAGAGTTTGGAGAAGGAAAAGCAGTAGCTTTTAAAAAACATGATACTACCTACATTTCCATTGGACACAAAAACTGGACCACAATATATTCTCAGAAATCATAATTTACATAGTTAAACTCCATAATTAGTTTTCATGTCTGATTAGCAAGATTCTTCATGTGAATTTGTGTTGAAACAAGTTTTGTTGTTTCTAGGGAGTCATAATTAGACTCTGATAGAGAGGTAAATATATTTACTATAAATAAATTTGGCTACAATGAACAATGTCAGTAGGACAACTGAAAAACATCAAGTTAAAAGCAAAATTATAAGTGAGTGTTTCCAAATACCAAACTATAATAACAATTTTTAAGATCAATACATTTCTTAATATTCTACATTCCCGAGCTGGTATGAATCCAATAATCTCTAAATAGATTTAGACACTTGCACATTTGTCGTTTGCCACCAGGCAAATATGTATTAATCTTCTATCGTTTATTTTTTTACTCGTTTCAGTCACTTAGACTCTGGCCATGCTGGGGCACTATTTTGATGAATTCTATTCAGATGCATCAACTCCAGAACATATTTTTTTATTGAAGCCTGGTACTTATTCTGTCATTCGCTTTTGTGAAACTGCTAAGTTACAGGAATGTAAACACATCAACACTGGATGTCAAGCAGTGGTGGGGGACAAACATACACACATAATGGGCTTCTTTCAGTTTCTAACCTTTAAATCCAATCACATGGCATTGGTCAACAAGAAGCTACAGCCCAAAGTACCATGCAGTAGGACTGAACCTGGAATAATGTGGTTAGGAAGCAAACTTCTTACCACACAGCCATACCTGTGCCTATGTATAATTAAAAGATTTTATTGTTTTCACTACCAATCATGTATCGCAACTAAATGTGACTGAAAGTGTGAATACATATGTACATCTGCATATATATATATATATATATATATATATATATATATATATATATATATATATATATATATATATATATATATATATATATATATATATATATATATATATATATATATATATATATATATATATATATATATGCAGACATGGCTGTGTGGTAAGAAGTTTGCTTCCCACCTATATGGTTCTGGGTTCAGTCCCACTGCATGGCACCTTGTGCAAGTGACTTCTACTATAGTGTCAGGCTGACCAAAGCCTTGAGTGGATTTGGTAGATGGAAACTGAAAGAAGCCTATCATGTGAGTATATATGATGATGGATGATGATGATGATGATATATATATATATATATATATATATATATATATATATATATACATACACACATTTTATATTATATATGTACGTATCAAAATAATTGTAGTGATTTTAAATAGAAAATAGAATGAACGATATTCTTTATCATTTATCTATCTATCTATCTATATATATATATATATATATATATATATATATATATATATATACAGGGTGTCATGGGTAAATTGTCACCATTTTATATTTTTAATTTTGCGCATGCGCATTGTTTGTTTTTCATTTTGCTGACTACACAGTATAGTAGGGT